>NC_044914.1:55109020-55409020 GCF_001633185.2 Quercus lobata
TGGACTGAACCAAGGCCTTGCATGGTCCTCGGACTCAAGCCTATGGGGAAACCAAGTATAAAAACTATTATTATTACAAGTTATGGACTGAACCAAGGCCTTGCATGGTCCTCGGACTCAAGCCTGTGGGGAAACCAAGTATAAACCTATTATTATTACAAGTTATGGACTGAACCAAGGCCTTGCATGGTCCTCGGACTCAAGCCTATGGGGAAACCAAGTATAAAAACTATTATTATTACAAGTTATGGACTGAACCAAGGCCTTGCATGGTCCTCGGACTCAAGTCTATGGGGAAACCAAGTATAAAACTATTATTATTACAAGTTATGGACTGAACCAAGACCTTGCATGGTCCTCGGACTCAAGCCTATGGGGAAACCAAGTATAAAAATTATTATTATTACGAGTTTTGGATAGAATCAAGGCCTTGTATGGTCCTCGGACCCAAACACGGCATCAAGCCTCCAGTTCTCTCCTCGCCCAGCATGGTAATCATTACTTTTCACTGGTCGGCCTTATTGGGCCAAACACTTATATTAGAGTTATGACAACATCTTTTTATTATCAAGTATTTTGGTCTTAGTTGTCATCGGTTTAGATACTTTCTCATTGAGCCGAGCAGCATTTACCAATATACAAAAACATAAACGGAATATGCAAAATGAAATAATAAACACTTTTATTAATATAAGAGATTATTACAATGTACAAAAAAGGGCTCAAACAAGCCTATACAAAAGGAGGACTGCTGAAGCAACGATAACATTCGCAGTACAGAGAAGTAAGCAGTCAGGCTTCTTTTAAACTCATCTTCAAGGTCTCTTCAGTCTCTGCCTCAATATTACTCATATCATGATAAGAACCTTCTTCGGAAAAGGATGAAGAACAAGGGAAAGGAATCGAAGGAGAAGGAAGAAGAATTGAAGGAGAAGGAAATAGTAAGGAAGAAATCAATGAAGAAGATGGAGGAGATGAATGAGGAAGATGGAGGATATGAGTAAAGAAGGAAGAGAAGAAGAGATAAGAGATGAAAAGAAAGAAAAGGAGCAAAAGAGGGAAAAGAGAAGGCACCAAGGCGGAACTGGTGCTGGGAAGACTATAAGAGGAAGGTGGAGGAGGGCACCAAGGAGCAAAAGAGGGAGAAGCAGAAGCACTTAGCCCCTGCCTCAGCCCTGACTCCTAACACGTTGGTGCCATATTAGGTACGCTCGTGAGGAGCCGGGTGGTGCTGATATTGGGTATTCTCGACTCAGTCACGCCAAGAGTTCGGCGTGGTGAGCCCCTGCTTCGGATTTTGGCTAAAAGAGAGGCGGGACGGATCTTAAGTCTGCGCCACCCTTGCCCTGATTGAGCCATTTCAAGCTTTATCAGAATATGGTGTCTAGAGGAGGGGCATGATTTCTTCATCATTTGTTGCGATCTCAGAAGAATAGAAGGGAGTTAGTACGAAAGTGATGGCCTCCTGCTTGCCTTCTTATAGGAAGAGCAGAACGGATGGCATTAAATGCATTCAACCTTCCCAAAGAATCTGAAGAAAAAAGAGGCGTCCGTTCCACTTCTCCACCTTATCAAATGAGCCGCCGGATATAAATGAGCCTCGTTAAGGGGATTCATTAAGGGCGCGTCTGGGACATCCAAGCGGCAGGAGCAGATTCCGAGCGGATTAAAAGGAATCCCTCAAAAACCGCCTAACTTCCTAGGAAACTGCTCACATAAATGCGGGATCAAGCTAAATGGGCCATATTAAGGGCCCGGGTTTGCCAAAACCCTCCTTTCCAATCCGGAATTCGGATAGAAGGGTTTTGAGGGGCTATTGTGGGGCCCAACAATTCGTGGACCAGGCCCATTTGCCCTTAGAGAGTCCGAGGGCCCAATCCGAGGAGAACTGTGGCCCAAGCTCCATGACGCAGAGCACAGACCAATTTTGGGAGGCAGCCGAGGACAGTCTAGTCCTCGGCAGGCCTATAATCCGCCCAGAATAAAGGGATAAATTCGTAAGGAAATCCAAAATACCTTGGGGCGATTACCCTAAATACCCTTCTGGATAAGGCCCAATGCCTGACAGAACCGTACTCTGCAGCTTTATCAAGTCATCCCCAACAATTCCGGGATTAAACTGATGGGACCAATGTCAGTATTTGTAAAGACTGACCCTACACGTGGACGAAGGACATCGAATGCACGCTAGTATAAAAGGAGAAGTAAGTGAATCTAGTAGTGGGGGGAGAAAAAAGAAAGACTTCATGAATAAGATCGCCGGAGCGATCCATGCATAGAACAGAGAAGGTCCTCCGTTGGACAGCCGGAAAGGATCACAAGGGTCCTCGGATCAAGTCCGAGGAACCCATTCTCAGAAGTGGCAGCATGGCGGGGCTTTAAACGTTTAGGCCCAGTCCATTTTCCACAGGGACCTTTCTGAAATCCAGACCGGACCATCGCCCCGTGACCAAGCCCAAGCTTTTCAAGTCCACTCTCTACAAATCGTATTGTGAGGGATCTCTCCCGCGTGAACCCAAAAATGTCACTGGGCCGCGCAGGAATCGTATCCTTACACAAGTTATTATTAGCTTTCATTATAATCCATTACTGACATTATTTTATTATTTATTATTTACAACTTTTCATCTTACCAATAGTAAAAAAATTGATAATTAACAATATATTAATTAACCACCGAGCAAAAGTTCAATACAAAACAAGAGGTTTCATGATAACCACCCTTTTACATAATTACTACCATATTATTCTAAATGAGAAAAAAAAATTGGACCCTTAATTTATGATATATATATTGGACCAATTAAAAGGAAATTCTATATATATGCATGACATATGCAGAGTAAATGAATAAAAATTAAAAGTCTTATTCACATTGAAAGAAAGAGATCGAAGCGCCGCCCAACTAATTGCCCTACAATAGTTCAGTTTATACTGTACAACTAAAAAAGTGTAGTGAAAAATTCTAAATTGAAAGGGACTTGTAACTTGTTGCAAGTAACAATCAATTCTGGCATAGAAATGGGGAATTGAAACTTTGTTTTAGAAAGTTGGGTTTAGCAGCATAGCAGCCTCTTCCTATTTCCCTACATACCCAATGGTATATACTATATAATGTAGAAGTAGAGGTAGAGCCCACACGGAACCTCACCTCGAGAAGCCACCATTTGTGATTGGATGATGGATAGGGCTTGGTATATGGGTCCCATTTATTGAAGTGATAGAATAGAAGAACTTATAATTGGGTTGTGTTTTGCAATTCTGGCTGTGTGTGTTGGTGTCAATGGATTACTGGGTCTCACTGTCTTTGAGGTCTGTGAAGGACTGATGGGCTCCTCACTTCATCTAAGACGTTCCCAATTTAACGCACCTCTGACCAGTTCATCATGCCCTCTCCTTTTTCTTTAATTCATGTGTCAGCTCTAGCCAAAGTAATAGTGAGGGATGAGACAACTAAAGATTCAGATGTATTGGCCCCATTATATGAATGTAATTTAATGAGGAATGTCTCAGGACTCAAAATAAAAAGAAAAAATCAATGAGGAATGTCGGATGAGCTTGAATTCCAATGTGTCATTTGTATTTGTGTCGTGTTAGGTTGTATAACGTTGGCTAATTTCATGACAAATTTATGTTGTAATTTTGGGTTATGAATATTGTAATTGTGCTAAGGGTGTTATTTGGATAGAAAATTAAAGTTGATGTTCACTGAGCAAGATTGAAGACATTGTTGGGTTTCGAATAATATTATTGCCAAAATTATCAATTCAAATAGTAATCACACACAAAACATAAATATTTATGTGGAAAACTTTTTATTCTTAAAATGAAAAATCACGGGACAAATTTCAAATAATTTTACTATTATTAAATCTATTACAATAATTCTTGTGTATGTCTCATGACTTAAGAAAAATTTCTCTTATTTTTCTTTGTTCTCACATACATTCTTTTTGTGTCTTGCGGCTAAAAAAAGACTTCCTTATTTTTCTTTGCTCACACACACACACACACACTAATTATCTCTCCAAAAGGTGGCAACACTTTACTCTCTCAATTTTTTTTCTTCTCCACGCACAGCTCTCCCTTGGCTGTCTTCTTTTTCTCTAAGCAGCTCCCTCTTAGCTGCTCTCTTAAGTCTCTTGTGCAACTTCCCCTTTCTCTATTTTCTATTCAATATGCGGCACATTTTTCTTCTCATGCAACACACCCATGTTGCTACTATCTACGTTATGCAACACGCTAATCCTTGCTTTTATAAGCAAGTCTGTCGCCCCACATGAATCCTAGGAACAAATGGATTCCTAACACTACTTTAACTAGAATTCTTATCATGCATGTGGCTAGTTGTTGGCTAACTTTGGACAAGCCCATTAAGAAGCTTTGCTCTTATGTGGACAAGACCATGGTGCTTGATGCACCTAACAATCTCCCTCTCTAGCTCACCAATGAAAGGAGATTTTCAATCCAACTCTTCTATTCAAATTCATGCTAGTCAAGCTGACACCAGGCTTGACCTTTTTTATTATCTTCACTAACACGAGAACACTTCATCAATATCAATACCTTTCATTCTCAAAGAATTAATCTCATCTTGGATTTCCTTAATCCAATTCCTTGGCTTCCCCTCATCAAAAGCCCAATTATTCTTGAAGTTAACAATTCGATGTTCTCCAGTAGTTCTCTTCCCATGAGGTTTAACAATATCTAGTGGAGGATATTGCTCCCCCTGCTCAAGACCTCCAAGGTCTTTCACTTCATCATCATCCCATGTAGTTTTAGCATCTTCATATTCTTCAGCACCTATCACTTCCTCTTATGAAGCACTATTAGGCAATGAGAATTTCACCCTCTTGATACATCACCATCAATCCCAACTCTTGTCTTCAAAGTCTTCTCAAAATCTTTAATCTCATTGAACTTCTTTTTACAAGTCTTCACACAAGTCCTATACATACTGCAACAAGCATGCCCTTTTGCAACAACCAACGAACCTTAAGTAAGTTTCTATCGTAAGTTTCTATCTTCCATTACCAAGGTAGTTATAATAACCCGCTCGATCCATAGCCAATGTAGAAAACACATTCATCCTTAAATCTGGAACATGTCGCACATCCTTTAATATCACAATGCTACCAACATTGGTTTTGATGCACACATTACTAATTCCCACAATTGAGTAACTCAAATTACCCATCTTTATTGTACCAAAATCTCTTGCTTTGTACATGATAAACAACCCCTTCGTAGGGATAACATTGTGGGAGGTTACAGAATCAACAACCCACTCAATATTATTATTAGCAACATGCTCACACTTTTACTCTTCAATAGAGAGCACCACAATATCCTCAACAATCATAGCAATTTTAGTATTTTTCTCACTATCATTCTTTTCATCTTTTCCTTTAGTTTATTCTTTATTCTAGTGCCAACAATCTTTTCTTATGTGGCTCTTTTTCCCACAATAAAAGCATTCTCTAGTTTCCTTAAATTGAGATCTATCTCTTGATTGTGACCTACTATTGAATTTTCAATTATTAGGTCCTCTGCTTCTATTTCTACTTTTGTTCTCTGCAACAAAAGCTTGATCTTGTGCATTGTCTATATTCACATCTCTCCTGCGAACCTCTTCACTTAAAATCAAATCTCGAATCATCATATTTGAGTTTGTTTTTTCCTATAGAATTACTCATTGCCATTCTTATGGCTTCCTAACTGTTTGGTAAAGAAGTTAAAGAATCAATGCACAAACCTCACCATCATATTCAATTCCCACCTAGGATAATTGATTTGTGATTGTATTGAACTCATTCAGATGCTGCGCTACAAGAGTGCCTTCTGTCTTCTTCATATTAAAAAACTTCTTCATCAAATGCACATTGTTGTTAATCGACGATACATGCCAGACAAAGTCTTCATTAGATCCACTATGACCTTTTCCTTTTCCTTCACAACATTATGCATAATTAATCTTTATAAAGTTAATTGAATAACTCCCAATACCTATCTATCAAGAAGGTTTCAGCCTTCATCATTCATAGTTTCAAGTTTCTTCCCCAAAAAAGGCAGATGTAACTTTTTCCTATAGAGATAATCTTCTATCTGCATCCACAAATACCCAAAGTCTGTTCCAACAAACTTCTCTATTCCTAAAGCCTTGCCTTCTTCTCCGGCCATCACTTCCACTTAAACCTTAACTTTGATACCATTTGTTGAGTCCCGAATAATATTATTACCAAAACTATCAATTCAAAATAATAATCACACACAAAAACACAAATATTTATGTGGAAAATCCTTTATCTTCAAAAGGAAAAATCATGGAACAAATTCTGAATAATTTCACTATTATCAAATCAATTACAATAATTTTTGTATATGTCTCATGGTTAAAGAAAAATCTCTCTTATTTTTTTTTTGTTCTCACATACACACTTTTTGTGTCTCATGGCTATAGAAAAACCTCCTTGTTTTTCTTTGTTCACACACACACACGCACACTAATTATCTCTTTGAAATGTGGCAATACTTTGCTCTCTCCTTTTTATTTTCTTCTCCATGTATAGTTCTCTCTTAGCTGCCTTCTTTTTCTCTAAGTGGCTTCCTCTTGGCTGCTCTCTCAATTCTTTTGTGCGGCTTCCTTTTTCTCTATTTTCTATTCAATATGTGGCACCTTTTTCTTATGTGACACACCCTTGTTGCTGCTATCTACCTTATGCGGCACACTAATCATTGCTTTTATAAGCAAGTCTGTCGCCCCACATGAATCCTAAGAACACATGGATTCCTAACACTACTTTAACTAGAATTCTTGTCATGCACATTGTCACGCACGTGGCTAGTTGTTGGCTAACTTTGGACAAGCCCATTAAGAAGCTCTACTCTTATGTGGGCTAGACCATGGTGCTTGATGCACCCAACAATTTTTCAAGCAAGAACTTATGAATTTATCAAGCAAAATCGGAGTTTGACAAAAAGTCTCGTTAAAACTTTAGTATTAATGGAGGCAAATAAGTAAAATGCTATATTTAGCAACTAAATATAACAAAAATGGAACAAAAGACTAATGCATCAATGGGGCAAAAGGCATATTTTTTTGCCGTTGAGCTACAATGCACATCCATCTTTGGCTATTCACGGTAGCTATGATGGTAAAAAAAGAAGCCAATATTTTATTTAAGGATATATTATTTTATTGTGTTAATGGTGGTAGTTGTTATTTATTGTAGTAGATAAATTATTTTATTATGTTGTTTATATTATTTTATTGTGCTGAATGCTAAAATAAAACTATTGATGTTGGGTGTTTTATAAAATAAGATAATAAAATAGATAAAATAGTTTTTTTATAGTGTCAAATTGCTAAATTTTTGACGCCCACCACTTAGATGCTCAGACTAAGTCAAGTGAACCATATTATGGAATGCACCGACCTTACTTTCTACGACTTTTTTTTTTTTTTTGGATAAATTTCCACAGCTGTTTTTGTAGCTACATCAAGCTCAAACCGTATTGGTATGTGTGAGCCGTATTTTAACCCTAATTACTATACAGAAAGACAACTACAAAAATAAAGAGTAAACCTAGAGAGAGAATCTATTGTCTTCCAAGAACTCTCCATTGAATACCCTGGGGAGTTTTATTGTTTTAACATCTTAATCACTACTGTGTTGTTGGACCTTGATCACGGAAGCACAAAGACAAACCCAAATCTTCAAGATCTTGAAATGATCAATAGATCAATCTACAATCGGCGCGATTGTTTTCGAAGCGGATCAAGTAAAAGGTGTTAAGGCATGAGCTTATAGTAACTAGCAGGACACGAAGATTTACAGTGTCTAATTTGTTAATTTGTTAAAATTTGGAATTAAGCCATATAGGATCTTAGTTTTTTTTTTATAAAATGAATAAGTCAAAAGCCTCTTTTGAGGTACTATATAATATTAACGTATGGTTGTTTATTTATGTGTAAAAAAAAAATATTGAAGAGTTTTGTTTTTATATGAATTTATTGAAGAGTTGAATGTTAATGCTCGAATTAGGATATTATTTATAATATATTAAAGTTTGGGGGTATAAATACATTTATAATTTTGGGTAGATAAGTGTAATTAATTAATCCAATAGATTATGTTGCGAACTTATACAAAATTACTGTGACTACTGACTACCTCTTATTTGAAATCAATCATTATAAATTAATAAATAAAAATCTAAACTTTTTCTAGCATCGCATGAATGGGGTTACAATTCATCTCGTAGTTTGGAGTTTGGAACAAAGACATGCATGTTCTATACGCATGGTCCCTAGTACGTATGGCAGTATCAGGAAGTATCAGTATCTGCAAGTATCACAGTAGTATGTATTTTCATTCGCACACTCACTCACTCACTCACTCAGGTCCAAGAACTAAACATGTGGGGGGAGTGTTGTGCGGTGAAAAAGGCAGAGAATGGCATGGCCATTAATTCAACATGGTCGGAAAGGCCACAATCAAATGACGATACAAACAGTGAAGTCTGTAAATATATATGCAACCCCTAGGAGTGAAAAGAGGTTAAAGAGATGGGCAATTTGGCTTAAAAAGCGGTGCGGCACAATGATTTTCCTGCGCCGCCTATCATTTATATCTAAGACTATCATTGTACCATCCATGTCGAAATTAATGACTTTGTTCTATTCTCTTTTCCACTTTTTTGGAAAATGTTAAACTTTCTGTTCATGAGCTCCACTTGTTTTTGTGAACCATTTTCTCACCATGGACCACGAAAAAGAAATTAACAATTTTATAGAATATGACTAGTAAAGAACATGTCATTCCATAACTTGTTGCACTGACGGATGTTACATTCCAAAAGAAATCTAGGACTTATTCAATGCAAGCCACAAGCACAGTCTCCATCAATAAATTGAGCATGCCTAACAAAAGCATGCCTGTATTGCCTTAATTATTTTCCATTCCTACCTATGTGGGACAATTCCCCATCTTCTAAACTCCTTCAATCTTCTTCTTCTTCCTTCTTGTTTTCTCAATAATGTGTCCAAAATCTTAGATGAATTTGGTTCATTCGACCTCAGCACTTGTACAATGCCAAGGGAGTCACCTTCAGACACAATTTCCACTACAACATATCTGACAAATGTTAAACCACTATTTGGGTTTGTAATTGGAACATTAAAACCATTTTTAAAGCTTGACGCCATGTGTTGTATGTTATCCATCATATTATGCCTAAACTTTTTTATGCATTGTAGGTGTTATTGACTAGTTTTAGTTTATATGAATAATTGAGTACAAAAATTCGGGTTTAGAAAAAAATATGCCATCTTACAAGAGTATTACATTATCGTACAAAAGTGTATCACCTAGTTAAATAGTTTCATATACTTCTTAATTACTTAGAAGAAAAAAGTGTCTCATTTCTATTTGGCATTTAGGTTCACAACTTTTATCTCTTAGTATCTCAGCTCTTTGGTCTTTAAAAATAGTTGCCTACAAGGCTGCAATGGGAAACAAGAGAAGCCCACGTGAGTATATTCAGAGCATAAAGCTCCAAGAAATATTTGGAATATCCCATTCCCATGTTGGCGTGAAGCTCTTGCGAATTGGCTAGATGCAAAGCTTTTCTCCAAATCCATCTAGAGGAATCTTCTCCAACTCTTTGTATCAAATAAATTATGTGATGATTTATAAAAAAAAAATGTTATGTCTATAATATTTTCACAACAAATTTTAAGTGATAGGTAGTTATTGGTTATTACTGGTGGGTAAAAAAGTAATTTTAATAGTAGATTAAAATTAAAATTAATAACAACTTATCATCTATTATTTGTTGTGAAAATATTGTGGACGTGACATTTTTCTTTATAAAAACGTCCATTTGTATTAAGTCACATTATTTATTAAATTATGAGTAATGCTATAATTACAAATTATTTTACAACATTTTTACAAACTATTGATGTCTCCAACTTTTTATTGTTTTCATCTAGGCCCATCATTGATATCACTTTTTTATTTACCAATAACCACTTATCACATCTAGGGGTGTCCACCTATGACCCGAACCCGACCCACCCACCAAAATTGACCAAAACCAACCCACCCACGACTGACTCGAGAGCTTTGATGGTCGGCTGTGGGTTATAGATCCTAGAAACCAACTTCAGCGAGTCGGTTGACGAGTTCTCTCCTTTGAAACCCGCCTTAATCAACCCAATTGTGAAACTTAACAAATTCGGCAAACCAAGCTTTTTTTGGCAAGTTTTTGGTCAAAATACTTTAGATCCAATGAGATTTATGTTGGATTTGGGGAGATCTCATTGAATCTAGTGAAATCTCAGCTAGATTTGGTGGAAGTCTCACTAGGTCTAACAAGATCTCATGATCTCATGAGATCCAGTGAGATCTTTGCCGGATCTGGCAATATTTCACTAAAAATGCACTATTTTGGCCGGATTTCTCCACCATGGACGGTTTCAACTGAACCAACCACTTTCCGACATGAATCCAACCGCTTCAATCTGATTCTCTCACCGGTCGACAACGGGTCTGAACTTCCTCCACCTGATTTTGTCGAGTCGGTCATGGGTTGGGCACATACCTGACCCGGATTAACCTATGGACACCCCTAACCACATCAGCAATTTGTAAAAAAATTTGTATCTCTAGCATTACTCTTAAATTATTTAATATAATCAAATGCCTCATTAAATAAGTCAATTGACTAAAAGTACATGTAAATAATTGTTTAAGTAGCCACATATATACAGAAAGTTGAATGAATTTTCCTTTAAACTATTTTGAAGGTATACTCTACCCATAATATATTGTCAAATTAGCTTTTAGAAGGGGAAAAAATGATTTCTAAGACAAGTTTTCTAGCAATTGAAAAAGAAAACTTTGGGGGTTATACAATTTGAGCATGAAAGCTCAAATTTGTGCTAAAACCCAAGAGCTTGTTTAAATCTCCAATTAAAAATTACGGCTAGATTGCTTTTATTCTAACTTAAACTAAATGCAGAACAAGAGTAAATAAGTGCAATGAACCAATAAAGGTACCCTAAGCCATATTCATCCATCATCAACAATAAAATGAAAGCTAAAAGAGTAGGGAAGAGAGATGCAAACACAAGATAACACCAAGACGTGTTATCGAAGAGGAAACTGAAGAACTCGTCAAAAAACCTTTCCGCAACCCTCTAAGTCAAAATTGATCCACTAGAGATTAAAGTTGGAGTACACGAATAACAAAAGACCCTCCAAACCTAGTCTACCACATATACTTGAGCCCTTCAAGCTCTTGCTACCAACAAACTTCTCGGAGTCTTATCTTCTCTAACTTTTCAGATCCTGCAATTCAACTTGATTGCATCCGTCAATAATTGGCTCCTTCCAATGCTTCCCAACAGAACCAAAATCTCACTTGACACTCAAAATGGGTGTGATAAGTGTTTGGACTATCAACCTTTCAAGGATATAGAGATGAAAAGGTAGAAGTTGAGGAAAACCATAAGGAATTGTGTGAATGATTGTGGGTATAACAATCTCCAACTCTCAAGTGTATTTGCTAGGGTTTCTCTCTAAAAAGCACTTTCTACAATTCATGATTAATGAGGGTATTTATAGTGTAGGTAAAGAATTTGGTAAAGTATCACAACTTTTTTCCAAATAGAAACTTTTGCAAATACTTTGTGAGATGACCCTTCTCGCGAAACACTCACGAAATTGACAGGCTAGTATGACTCTTCATCTTCTAGTAGTGTGCTCCACACATGGCCTTTTTCGGGTTGCTTCAAGCGAGCTACTCTCGAGCTACTCACGAATTCCACTAATTCACCTTTTGAAGCTTGATTATTCATCGATCTCTTACACTCATTCCTTACAAATAAACCCACATATATACAGGGAAAATGATTGAAGAAATTACAATCAAATTTAGCACGAATTAAATCCAATACAAGATAGTTGGAAATCACAATTTTATAGAGCATATACTCTATAATATGAGAAGTGCTATGTTTACAATATTTTCATAACAAATCATATGTGGTAATTTTTTATTGGTTCTAATTTGAATACACAACTTACATTATTTTTTTGCCCACCCATAACAACCAACGTTTCATGACTACGTGTGTTCATTTTTGGGAAGTTTTATTTTGATGCACTTATGAGACTTAAAAATTAAATTTGATATTGGCTAAAATATATGTACTTAAAAACATAAGAATGTTTTTTTGATAATCCAATATTTGAAGAAAGGAGAATTGACCCCTATATGTATTTATTGAAAATATTAAAAAATGTTCAACCATTTTTTTATAAAACTCTTGAGATTTTTAAGAAGTTATACACCAACCAAATAAGATAACCAAAAAATAAGCTGTGGCAAAGGAACCTCTTTTTTATTTTTATTTTTATTTTTACTAAGTAAATATAAGTGGGTCGTTGGGAAATTCAGAAAAAAAAAAAAAAAAAATAGTGGGTTGTTCGGAAATTCATATATACAGTTATTCATATGCATATAAAATATGATACCCGATAATCTTGGAATTTCTACTATTCAATCAAACAGAAAATCAACCAACCTACATTCATGAGTGATGAGATCTTATTCTACATCAAATGCCAGTCTTAATTACTGGTTGCCATTGATTTGTATCATCTAGTTTCTTATTCTTCTTAATTATTTAGAAAAGTGTCTCGTTTCTATTTGGCATTTAGGTTCACAACCCTTATCTTTAAGTATCTCAGCTCATTAGTCTTTAAAAATAGTTGCCTGCAAAGCTGCAATGGGAAACAAGAGAAGTCCACATGAGTAGAATCAGAGCATAAAGCTCCCATAATATTTGGAATATCCCATTCCTATGTTGGTGGGAAGCTCTTGAGAATTTTTTTTTTTTGGTAAAATGCTCTTGTGAATTGGCTAGATGCGAAACTTTTCTCTAAATCGGTCTAGAGGACTCTTCTCCAACCCTATGTATCCAACAAATTATGTTATGATTTATAAAAGAGAAATGTCATGTTTACAATATTTTTACAATACTTTTATAACAAATCTTAAGTTACAGGCAGTTATTGGTTATTACTAGTGGTTAAAAAAATAATTTCAATAGTGAATTTAAATTAGAACCAATAACAACTTACTACCTGTGATTTGTTATAAAAAATATTGTAAAATAACATTTCTCTTTATAAAATAATCCATTTGTATTAAGTCACATTATTTATTCAATTATCTAATCTAATCAAATGCCTCATTAAATAAGTCAATTGACTAAAAACACATATAGATAGTCCTTTAAATAGCCACATATATATAGAAGGTTGAACAAATTTTCCTCTAAACTATTTTGAAGGTACACTCTGTCCAAAATATATTGTCAAATTGGCTTTTAGACCGGGAAAAAAAGTTTTCTAAGACAATTTCTTTAGCAATCAACGAAGAAAAATTTGGGGCTACACAATTTGAGCATATCCTATATAATATGAGAAGTACTACGTCCACAGTATTTTTATAATATTTTTACAAAAAATTATAGGTGGTCATATAAATTTGTTATTAGTTATAATTTGAATCCACAACAAAAAATTATAGGTGGTCATATAAATTTGTTATTAGTTATAATTTGAATCCACAACTTAATTATTTTTTTGCCCACTCATAATAATCAAGAAAGTGTTGTAAAAATATTATAAACATAACATTTCTCATATAATATCATTTTCTTGTTTCATATTTTGCTTTAACATTGATCATGTTTAAGGATATTAGTGATGAGTATGTAAAACAGTAATGTTAGTGAGAGTGCCATCTTGTGGATGAGAATGCCATCTTGTGGATGAGAAAATTCAAGTTATATATAAATTTTTTTCAAGAAACTTGTAATTTAACTAGTAGTTTTTTTAACAGAGATGATCATGGCTCAAATATCCCCTGCCGCTTATTGTAACTATTCAATATACCAATTTATGAAATGATTGATTTAGGAAAAATACAAATACATATTACATAAATCTTACAAATTAATGTATCAATTTTTACCTTCTCAAAAAAAGAACGTATCAATTTTTAAAAGAAAAAAAAAAAAGCAATATAAAAAAATATATATGTTGCTATAGTACCAGTCACATTTATTGTCATGCCAACTTGTAATATTGTATACAACTTTATTACTCTAAACTCAAATCAAAATTTATTTAAATCAAACGCACGTTTAAAGTCAATAGATGAAAGTTGATTCATCAAAAAAAAAAAAAAAAAGATGAAAGTTGGAGATTTTCCTGTTACCTATTTGAAGCATAATGATGTAACTAATATGCCTCTTACTATTGTGCAAATGCAAAAGGGAAAATTTTAATCCACAAGTTTGACCGTCTAAACCGTCTAAAGAAGATAAATTGCAAGAATTTATTCATTCTTCATGTTGTATTCTACACGTGGTCGGCCCTCTGAACCAATTCAAGTAAATCATTGCAAGTTTCATGACAACATGTACTCCTTAAATTTAGGGATTGGTAAGAAATTTTTTTATTGGTTGGGGGGAACATGTGGCTATTTGCCTATTTACATGTGTTCATTTTTGGGAAGTTTTATTTTCATGCACTTATGAGATTTAAAAATTAAATTGGATATTGGATTAAATCTATGTACTTAAAAAATTAAGAATTTTTTTTTTGATAATTCAATTTTTTTTTTTTTGGAAACAAGATTGAAATTATACTCTAACTTAATCTAAGTACTCGTTTGGATACAACTAATAAGCTGCTTTTGGCGTTTTGGCATTTTTAACACTGGGACTGGTGCTGTCAGTAGGTCCTGTGCACTGTTCATAGGACCTACAAGTTGTCTATTCAGCAAATCTTTCTTCAAAATTCGGTCCCACAGTACTATTCATACATTTAAAATTATTTTGCTACAATATTTTCAGTTTTCAGTAATAAGTATTCAAACAGACTCTAAGTGTATATGTGTGTGAAGCTCCTTCTTATAAACTTGAATTTCAGTCCTTACTCCTCACACTCCACAAGTATTTATACTTGTAGAGTGACACCACACCAAGGGTGCGCTATGGTGATAATCCAATAGTTGAAGAAAGTGTAATTAGCCCCTATATGTCTCTATTAGAAACATTAAAAAGTATGAACCATTTGAATTACAAAATTCTTAACATTTTTAGGAAGTTATACATCAACCAAATAGGACAACCTAAAAATAAGCTATGACAAAGGAACCTAATTTTTATTTTTACTAAGTTAATATAAGTGGGTTGTTGGGAAATCCAGAAAGTAAAAAATTAAAAATTTAAAAAAAAAAATAAAAAAAAAGTGGGTTGTTCGGAAATTCATATATACAGTTAAACATGTGCAAATAAATTATGCTACCCGATAATCTTGGAATTTCAACTATTCAATCAAACGGAAAATCAACCTTCCTAAATTCATGAGTGATGAGACCTTTTTCTACATCTAATGCCAGTCTTAATAACCGGTTGCCATTGATGACTCTAGGCCTGACGAAAATCTGCACCAATCCATAAGTAGTGGCTGTTACGTTGAGTTTCAACTCTCAACCTAATATGTCGTTCCAAACCAATAAACGTCTCCTTTTTGACTATAACCCATTATTC
This sequence comes from Quercus lobata, assembly GCF_001633185.2. Classification (NCBI taxonomy): domain Eukaryota; kingdom Viridiplantae; phylum Streptophyta; class Magnoliopsida; order Fagales; family Fagaceae; genus Quercus; species Quercus lobata. The sequence goes on from NC_044914.1 coordinate 55,124,658, forward strand.
TTCTTATATGTCCCCATGAACATATATGCTTCCCCTTTCATGTGTCTGTGCGAGAGAGACATGGAGTGCTATGGCCTTGCCAGTGTTGTTTACGTGCACAACTTTTCCAAATAGCACATATATTTGGAAAGCAAACTCTTATTAAGCACTGTGTATTCCCACAACTAATTGCTATACATGAAGCATTCAAAAAAGGGTTGTGTTAGGTGCCCGATAACACACCATTTTATGTCAGAATTTTTGTTAATCAGTCAGCTTTATGTTAGCATTTTGTCAATTTTATAGACTTTAAGACCAACTTTATACAATTTCTCCAATTCATTCAATTTTTTTATTAAGTGAGACCTATATCTTTATAGACTTTAAGACCAGCTTTATACAATTTCTCCGATTCATTCAATTTTTTTATTAAGTGAGACCCATATTATTTTAACCTTAACAACCGTAATTATTAACATTTGACTTTAAAATTTCCCTTAAACAAAGGCTTTTTGTAAGAAAGGAACATCTTATTAGTGGTGCTTTTTAATGATTTTGAATATAATCAAAGTTACTTTGGTGGAGCACCTTTCACAAAATAGACGTGCCTTCGCTTTCTATTGGTGCTTCGTTTTGTAAAGCCAGCCTGAAAAAATGCATGACCACCATCTATATAGTATCTTCCTAATTGAGACAAAAATATGCCCCAGATTCCTAGGGTAAGGATAAAGACAAGGATGGACTAGAAGGGTATAGGAGGTTGAATATAGATGGATTCATGCACCATATGGTTGTATTGATTTGTCTCCGTTTAAAGGACTAACTCTATTTGGACAGATAGATAGAAAGAAAAAGGGAGATATATATGACTGTAATATATTTTTTTTATATATTTTTTTTATTGTATATTGAATTTTTCAATTAAATTTAACGTGTGGTCGTATTAGCTAATGAGCCATATAGTTGGATTTAAATTTGTGGGTTGTATTTAATATAGCTATCGATAAAAAGCAACCTTCATCTACAAATTTGGTACCTGCCTATGGATTTTTTTTGTGTCCATGAAGCTTTAGAGGATTAACTGCAAGTTCACGGGTCAACAGAGTGCATTAGTGATTTACATGCAAGCATGAAAGATACATTTACATCTTCTTTTTCTCTTTTCCTCAACCAAAATAATAATAATAATAATCTTCTTTTCTCTTAGAAGAATATTCATTTGTTAATTAGTTTTAGAAAAATGCTACATCTACAATATTTTTAAAATAAATTATTATTAGTTTTCAATTTGATCCATCTATTAACATCACTTTTTTACTTACTAATTAATAACAATTTACCACTTAAAATTTGTTATAAAAAATGGTTGGTTTAACATTTTTCTTAGTTTTATTACCCTATTATAATAATAATAATAATAATAATAAGAAATAGTGATTTGATGAAGACCCTAACTGACTTAGTCAAAGGTGCGATATTTATGGTTCTATATAGCTACCTACCTATAAGCTTAAAGTGAAGATAATGATGCTTAATTGATTCATACCTAATCTCATCTTTAAGACTGATCCATCTGAACTTAAAGTGTGCCTATAAATGTTCATAAGAAGTAGTATGCCTATAAACAGAATTCATACGTCCCTTTCAAATATAATTTTTTAACATGTTGGTATGTTATGTCATATGTGGCCACATGACAAGCCAAACCAAACCAAATTTGGAACAGATAAAATGACTGTTTTAGGTAAATTTTGGGTGTTTGTTTTGCATGGAACCTAACAGTAACTAAGTGGCTAAGTGTGATAGTTAAGACTTAAGAGTTCTTGACAATTTAAAATCAATCCGGGCACAAAAGTTTTTGTGATTTATTTTTTTCATAATTGTTGACATGGAAATTGAAATAATTTTACTTATATTATCATTAAGCACAACATTTTATATTTACAATTGTGAAGAAAAAAAATTGTAAAAAAACATTTTATACCTGATCTTATTAATTTAAAATTGAAAGCTAGGCCTACTTTAAAATTTTAAATCATATGCAAGCCCTGTTGGGCTACTAGCTTGTATAAACATAAGTGGGCTTTTCTAAAATATTCCAATATTGGGCTCTGGGAATCCAATATGCTAATAGAACTCTCTCTCCAAGCCATTTCTCTCTCTATCAAATGAACTGAATTTTAGTCACTTCAACTGTAGACTAACATATGCATCAATTTGGTAATATATGCGAAGTTTAGAGAGTAAATTAGCTAAAATAAAATTTAAAGGGTTGTAATAATCACCATCTCAAATTTTAGTTTCTCTGCGATAGATTTTTTTTTTTTTTTTTTTTGAAGCCTTGTAAGTTAGCCCATGCAGCCCAAATGTCTAAAAAGGCCTATTGTTGAAAAGCGAGATGGGTTTTCACCCTAATGGAAGTGATGTTTTGGGCCAAGCAATTCGACTGATATTAATAAATACTGAGAAGATCAAGCCATTGAGATACTACAAGAGCCGGTAAATACTGAGAAGATCAAAGTGAGAAAGTTTTTTTTTTTTTGGGTTCTAATCCAGAGTCCAATAAGGTTTTGGACCTTTTTTTTTTTTTTTTTTTGAGAAGAATAAGGTTTTGGACCTGAAGATACCAGATAAGAGTTTTAATGAGGCCCTTTAGGAATGCTTGGATCCAAATTGCTTTAAACCTGGCAAGCTTAAACTTAAGGCCCGAATAATAATAAAGGCCCCTTGTTTTTTTTTTTTTTTTTATAAGAATAAGGCCCCTTGTTATAGAAAGAGAAAGAGGCCCTTGTGTCCAAATTTTGACTGAGCCTAAGTCAAAAATTTTCCTCTTGATAACATTTGAACCCATGACTATGAGTCCATGAGTTTAACTTCAACGGTTCAACACTCCAACCCAGTACACACTTTTTTTTTTTTTGGGAGCAAACAACCCAGTACAGACTTTGTGCTATATATATATATATATAGATATATATGGTATAAACGCTCTTCTGACTCCCTAATATACCAATCTTCCGCTGCCAACCTTTTAATTTATGGCTTTTCATTGGAATCACTTCCTCTTCCTTGTCCATGCCATCAAATGTCTATGGTGGTTTTGCATCAAATTTTTGGGTTTTAGTGTTTATGTGCAGAAATTAGAGAAATATTTATTTGGTAAAAGGTGGAGAATGATCATTCATGATGCAAAAAAGTGCAAAAAACCTTATTGCACCGTAGAAAGGTAATAATTAAAGTTGTCAAAATCGAGATCCTATATAGGATCGTGAAAGGTTGGTGAGATTGTGGGTTGTAGGATTGAATCATGAATAATAAGATTTTAATTTTTTAGAGAAAAGCAGAAAATAAATAAATAAATACATTGGTAGTAGCTTTATATGTTGATGTTGAATAATCTCATAAAGTACGAATTTATCCATAAAAAAACAAAGATTTACATCAATATGATGCCATATTTATACCATGAATTGTCATGTGATCTCTGTGGATACGGCTATAGTTATACTTTAAACTAATGAAACAAATATATTTACATTTTAGGTTAAATTACAAATTACACTCCTAAAGTTTGGAAGTGTTTGGATTTTACACCCTAAAATTTCAAACTTTGGATTTTACCCGCTGAAGTTTGGGATGTTTGGATTTTACACCCTGACTTTTCAAAATTTGAATTTTATCCCCTAAAGTTAGGGAGTGTTAAGATTTTACACTCCCAAATTTGGAAACTTTAGGATGTAAAATCAAAACACTCCCAAATTTTAGGAAGTAAAATCCAATCACCCTTAAAATTTACGGAGGTAAAATATAAAATCTGAAATGTTAGTGTAAATTCCAGATACCCCCAAACGTCAATGGGTAAAATCTAAATTCTAAAATTTTAGAGTGTAAAATCCAATCACCCCTAAATTTTAGGGCAGTAATTTGCAATTTACCCTAAATTTTAATTCAATATATCCAAAAAGTTCACCAAATGTTTAAATAGCTACCAAGTGCCAAACTAACTATTATCAACACAATTGGAAAAATATTTTCCAAGTAATAAGTTCCGAGTTCAAAATTCAAAATAATTTTGTAAATAGCAACTAAGTAGTTAACCATAGTACAAAAATCCAAAAGCAAAATCTAGTTGGAGAGAGGGGAGAGCATGAAAAGGCTGTCAAGTTGATATTAGGGGTTTAGGAAATAAGTTTTTAATTTAAAGCGAGAGGTTTTTTTCTTTTTAGTTTATAGAAAAATGACTGTTTTAGGCAATTTTTAGGTGTTTAATATGCATTGAAACTAACAATAAGGAAGTGGCTAGGGGTGATAGTTAGGGCTATGGACTATTTAAAATCAATGAGGACATAAATTTTTTTAAAATATTTTTATATAAGTTGACGTGACAAATTATAATTAGAACAATATAATTTTTATTAGTATTAAGCTCAACTTATCATCTAAACAATTGTGTAAAGGATTGTGAAAAACTTTTTGTATGGGCGCAAATTGATTCCTAGCCCAAAAGATTTGGACAATGGCCCAACAAGCTCTCAACAATAAATTTGTTAGAGAATGGGTTAATATTGAACATTTAACAAGTCAAATGTGAATCACAACGGGTTATTTTAGTGTAGGAATGACTGAGAAGAACAAGTTGAAAATAAAAACACTCCTTGGTCAAATCCAAGGATGGTATGTTCTTATATATATCTCCCAGACTTATGCAAATGTTCAAGTTCTTGATTACAAAGTGGTTCTCTTTCTGATTTCTAATGCACCCCTTGTAATGGAATCATTTCCCTTTTATACTCCTTCACCTTCTCTCATCTTAACCTTCCACTTGTTAATCAAATAACTAATCTCCTTGATACTTGTCCCACCAAAACTTTCTTGAAATCTTTGTGGGCAGCTGTAAGGCTAGACGTCACTGTTCAAGCATCACCTCCACATTAATGCGACCAGTTGGTTAGATGCAATACATTCAATGTGGTGGTAACAGCTTTCTTCCCAGATATTTCCCAATTCTCTATTAACTCACCTCTCTCTGGAGCTTATCCTCCTTCCAAGCATGGTTGTCCACTGCCTAGTACTTGTTGGGTGATTGGACTTCAAGCTTCCACTCTATTTTCCGAGGAGGTTTGTCTCCTCGAACAACATCACCTGCTTGTCGTAACCAACTCTCGTCCTCAGCTTGATAACTTACTTGCCTTTACTAATACTTGTTTATCCTCAGGTTCTTTGGTATCCTTGGGCACGGCCCATAGCCCAATTCCCTTATCCGAGCCATTTATCCCCACACTTTTCATTCATAAGCTTATTGATTTAAAATTGAAAGCTAAGCTTACTTGTAAGGTAAATTCCAGGCCTCGCTGGACTTTAACCTTTATATATATACTAGCTAAAGGCCTGTACAATGCACAATTTTATTATATATTTATATAATATAATAACAAAAGAAATAAATTGTATATGTGTAACAACCATCAAATATAAAATGATAACACCTCAATGAAAAATTATCTTCTAACATACCTATTGTGCTATAATGACACTTGTAGTTACATGTATTGAATTGTTTGCATTAGAATTTTGTATTTATTGGATTTGCAACATTGTTTAGAGTTTGTACTTGACTTTTGTTGATTGTCATAGCATAACAGATCTTTAAAAGAAACTATCTTCTTTTTAGGATGAATGGTCTCTTGCACAAATATTCGATTCTTGAATGGTTTTTTTTTTTTTTTTTTTTTTTTTTGCCTTTTAGAGATTGAATTTGTAGCTCTTTGTTGTCGTTCATTTATAATGGATCTTTGTCTTAATCTTGCACCTCTTGTTATTTCAATGTTGTTCAACTATTTTAAGCAAAAGGAAAAGTTTGTGCCAAAAAACTATTAATTATTAGGCTCAAAACACTTGAAAACAAATTTATTATGAAATATATGTACACAATTCAAGCAAATGAGTTTGTAATTCGTTACCAATTTATTATGTAAAATGAATGTATGACCATATTGGTACCTTCAAATGTTCATTGCTTATATGGTTTGTTGTAAGAATATAGTTGATTCTTTGTCTTTTCTTGGCCGAATCTATAGATCTTGATTAAATTTTTAATCGATCTTCATTTTAATCTTGTAACTTTTGTTATTTCAGCATTGTCAACTATTTAGCCCAAAAAATAATAATAAAAAATAAAGGCAAACAACTATAGTATACACAAACAAACTAACCATATGTATATTTGAAAGACAAATTAAGTGCATCTAAAGTGTAAAAAATGCTTGCCTGTAGGTAAGTGGTGGTGGTGATGCCTCCCATGTCCTGTATATCTCTAAAATATTCAACAAATGATTTTCTCATACTATAAGGTTATTCTGAAAAAATGAGAGAAGACATAATGAAAATAAAATAAAATTCAATTGTAATTGAAGACATAGAAGTAATTTCATTATTTTACTTCAAAACTTACCTTCTCATCAAGTAGCATGAAATCAAGACTCATAAGTTCATTATTTGCTTTAATATTAAGTACCTCCCACATTCTTGTGATTCTTACTTAATATTCCAATCGTCTTTTTCAATGTCAATTTCATGATAAAACATTATTAAAAAAAAAAAAACAAAAAAACAAAAAAGAAGAAGAAGAAGAAGAAAGATATCAACAATTTATCATCAAATTAATATCAAGATTAAAAAAGTATAATGTTTATGTAAAAGAATTTTAATAAAAACAACTAATAAATTAGAGATGCATTCCCCTTTTCTTTATATAGTGGTAATTTTGAAGGTGCTCACTTCAATGGAGGAAAGTTCCTCCACGGATTGATATTGTAAGCTATTAAAGTAAAAAAAGTTTCTGTGCATGCATATGTATGTCAGTTTATACCAAATCTTAAAAGTTTTTTTTTTCTTTTTGAGAAACCAACTATTAAAAGATGAGTTGTTGTGGTTTATTGTGTTTTCTTCTACCAAAATATCATTGAGTTTATTCTTCTTGTAAGGACACAATTTGTAACGACCCAAAATGATATTGGGTTCGCACGTAAAAAAGGCCCAAACAATATCATTTGTAGAGCGTGGGTTTGAAAGGCTAGGCCTTGATCACCGGGCAGTGGTTTGTCGTGGGGTTCATACAGAATTAAATCGTGTTCGCTCGAGGAGTCTTTCTCCTGGAAGCAGGCTGGGAGGCTCTGGTTTTTGGCCATTTTTCCCCCCTCCCTTGGTGCATCAACCTTCACATTATATAGCCCTTCTTGGTTGATCTTAGCCCTCCACTTGTTGATCAGGCATGTGCCTACTTCAGTACCCGTCCCATCAGTTGTCCCTCCTTACTTTTTGTTAGTCGCGATGATCGAAGTCACCCTGTCCAAGCGTCTTTTCTCATTAACATGGTTAGGATGTTGGCGGGTGCATTTAATGAGGAGAGGACGTATTTACCCTGAACCAGTTTTGCACCGTACCCCCACGTGGGTCCCATTCTACTCGCATCTCTTTCAGGGGGCTTTTTGGGGTAGCCCTCAATGAGATGTTGCTCTTCCCTTTGAAGTCTGGAAGTGCCGAGGACAGGGTCATCCTCGGCTGTGTCCCCGGCATTTCGGCCTTTCCCCACTCGTCCTCAGCAAATACCCTCCTCGGTACGGGCCCTGGGCCCTGGTAGAGCGTGGGCCGGATCATAAGTTCCCTATCCCCACAATAGCCCCTCAAAATCCTGCTATCCGGCTCCTTGGACGGATAGGAGGGTTTTGATGACATCAGACATCTGTGCCTGTCAATCCTTATCACCTATCGGTTCCCGAGACTTTTCATTTGCCCGAGACACGTTCCTGGAGACATTGGAAGGTGAAGCGTGGCCTCATTAAATGCGGGCGGCTCTGTGTTTCCCACGTTCTATGGCATGATGGAGATCTAACGGTGGGGATTCCTTGGCCTTTATGGGCGGGAAAATTCGTGCAATTACTCTCAATAGGAAACCTAAATGTTTTTTGGAACGGATTTGTCTCTTCAGTTTTGCACTTAAGAGTTCTAGCGCGTATACCTTGGGTTCATCTGAACTTTCGTCCAAACTCAAGTCTATCTCCAGCACAAAAAGTCTGTCCGAAGCGTCTTTCCTTTTGGTTACTTGTTAGTTGCCCTTGTCGATACTTACTATTGTTTATGATTTTTGAACTAATTATCTTAACATGTATGAATAGTTGTGCATGCGATATATTTAGAATCATGTTTCAGAACGTTAGCTTACCCGCACCTGTAGAGCCTTGAGCTCATGTCTGACCCTTATTCAATGGAGATATAGGCATCATCCGAGAAGTCACATGTAGTGTTAGGTCCTGCTTAGTATCCAGGTTTCTTTGAAGTAGTTGGCTTCCCCATAGGTTTGAGTCCGAGAACCATGCAATACCTTAGTTCTGTCAAAAACTCGATTTTTAAGTAGTTGGTTTACCCATAGGTTTGAGTCCGAGGACCATGCAATACCTTGGTTATGTCCAAAACTCGATATTTAAGTAGTTGGTTTCCCCATAGGTTTGAGTCCGAGGACCATGCAATACCTTGGTTCTATCCAAAACTTGATTTTTTAAGTAGTTGGTTTCCCCATAGGTTTGAGTCCGAGGACCATGCAATACCTTGATTCTGTCCAAAACTCGATTTTTAAGTAGTTGGTTTTCCCATAGGTTTGAGTCCAAGGACCATGCAATACCTTGGTTCTGTTCAAAACTCGATTTTTAAGTAGTTGGTTTCCCAATAGGTTTGAGTCTAAGGATCATGCAATACCTCGGTTCTGTCAAAAACTTGATTTTTTAAGTAGTTGGTTTCCCCATAGGTTTGAGTTCGAGGACCATGCAATACCTTGGTTCTGTCCAAAACTCGATTTTTAAGTAGTTGGTTTCCCCATAGGTTTGAGTCCGAGCACCATGCAATACCTTGGTTTTGTCCAAAACTCGATTTTTAAGTAGTGGTTTCCCCATAGGTTTGAGTCCGAGGACCATGCAATACCTTGGTTCTATCCAAAACTTGATTTTTTAAGTAGTTGGTTTCCCCATAGGTTTGAGCCCGAGGGCCATGCAATACCTTGGTTCTGTCCAAAACTTGATTGTTAAGTAGTTGGTTTCCTCATAGGTTTGAGTCCGAGGACCATGCAATACCTTGGTTCTGTCCAAAACTCGATTTTTAAGTAGTTGGTTTCCTCATAGGTTTGAGTTCGAGGACCATGCAATACCTTGGTTCTGTCCAAAACTTGATTTCTTAAGTAGTTGGTTTCCCCATAGGTTTGAGTCCGAGGACCATGCAATACCTTGGTTCTGTCCAAAACTTGATTTTTTAAGTAGTTGGTTTCCTCATACGTTTGAGTCCGAGGACCATGCAATACCTTGGTTCTGTCCAAAACTTGATTTTTTAAGTAGTTGGTTTCCCCATAGGTTTGAGTCCGAGGACCGTACAATACCTTGGTTCTGTCCAAAACTTGATTTTTTAAGTAGTTGGGGGGATTAGCCCCTCGGCTATGGCGTGGGACCTTGGTTTAGGGGGATTAGCTACTCGGCCAAGCCCCTAGAACCGTCCGTGTTGCTGACGTTACGAAGCGCAGCCCCTAGTGAAGAAACGTAGCCCCTAGTGGAACTTTACGCTAGAACACTACAACCGGTTGTTGGAAATGATGTGGGGGATTGTCTCAACCCACCACCTGTGCCAAGACACAAGCCTTCCCCACAGACGGTACCAATTGTAAGGACACAATTTGTAATGACCCAAAATGATATTGGGTTCACACGTAAAAAAGGCCCAAACAATATCATTTGTAGAGCGTGGGTTTGAAAGGCTAGGCCTTGATCACCGAGCGGTGGTTTGTCGTGGGCTTCATACAGAATTAAATCGTGTTCGCTCGAGGAGTCTTTCTCCTGGAGGCGGGTTGGGAGGCTCTGGTTTCAGAACGTTAGCTTTCCCACACTTGTAGAGCCTTGAGCTCATGTCTGACCCTTATTCAATGGAGATATAGGCATCATCCGAGATGTCACGTGTAGTGTTAGGTCCTGCTTAGTATCCAGGTTTCTTTGAAGTAGTTGGCTTCCCCATAGGTTTGAGTCCGAGGACCATGCAATACCTTGGTTCTGTCCAAAACTCGATTTTTAAGTAGTTAGTTTCCCCATAGGTTTGAGTTCGAGGACCCTGCAATACCTTGGTTCTGTCCAAAACTCGATTTTTAAGTAGTTGGTTTCCCCATAGGTTTGAGTCCGAGGACTATGCAATACTTTGGTTCTGTCCAAAACTTGATTGTTAAGTAGTTAGTTTCCCTATAGGTTTGAGTTCGAGGACCATGCAATACCTTGATTCTGTCCAAAACTCAATTTTTAAGTAGTTTGTTTCCCCATAGGTATGAGTTCGAGGACCATGCAATAGCTTGGTTCTGTCCAAAACTTGATTTTTTAAGTAGTTGGTTTCCCCATAGGTTTGAGTCCGAGGACCATGCAATACCTTGGTTTAGTCCAAAACTTGATTTTTTAAGTAGTTGGGGGGATTAGCCCCTCGGCTATGGCGTGGGACCTTGGTTTAGGGGGATTAGCTCCTCAGCCAAGCCCCTAGAACCGTCCGTGCTGCTGACGCTATAAAGCGCAGCCCCTAGTGAAGAAACGTAGGCCCTAGTGGAACTTTATGCTAGAACACTACAACCGGCTGTTGGAAATGATGTGGGGGATTGTCTCAACCCACCACCAGTGCCAAGACACAAGCCTTCCCCACAGACGGCGCCAATTGTACGGACACAATTTGTAACGACTCAAAATGATATTGGGTTCGCACGTAAAAAAGGTCCAAACAATATCATTTGTAGAGCATGGCTTTAAAAGGCTAGGTCTTGATCACTGGGCGGTGGTTTGTCCTGGGGTTCATACAGAATTAAATCGTGTTCGCTCGAGGAGTCTTTCTCCTGGAGGCGGGTTAGGAGGCTTTGGTTTTTGGCCATATTTCCCCCCCTCCCTTGATGCATCAACATTTACATTATATAGCCCTTCTTGGTTGATCTTAGCCATCCACTTGTTGATCAGGCAGGTGTCTACTTCAGTACCCGTCCCATCAGCTGTCCCTCCTTGCTTTTTGTTAGTTGCGATGATCGAAGTCACCCTGTCCAGGCGTCTTTTCTCATTAACATGGTTAGGACGTTGGCGGGCGTATTGACCCTGAACCAGTTTCGCACCGTACCCCCACATGAGTCCCATTCTACTCGCATCTCCTTCAGGGGGCTTTTTGGGGGCAGCCTTCAACGAGATGTTGCTCTTCCCTTTGAAGTCTAGGAGTGCCGAGGACAGGGTCATCCTCGGCTGTGTCCCCGGCATTTCGGCCTTTCCCCACTTGTCCTCAGCAAATACCCTCCTCGGCACGGGCCCTGGACCCTGGTAGAGCGTGGGCCGGATCATAAGTTCCCTACCCCCACACTTCTAATCTAAGAGTCATGAATAATAACCCAAAAATAAGATTGTCCTCTAAATCAAAATTGAGGCTGATATGAACCAAAAAAATAAAATTGTTTTCAACAATTTATCATCAAATTGATGCTAAAAAGAAGATTTCCTCAAAATCAAAATTAAGGGATGAAAACAACATATTACCATTGGAATTCATATATGATATACAAAATTGGAACCCACTTTATCTTTGTAGTTAACTAAAATAATTAATATTAATAAAAATGAGGGAGATCATGAAAGAAGAATTATAAAAAGAAAAATCTTACATGCACATACTACAATTCATAACAAAAAAAAATTTATATGATATACAAAATAATATAAATTCACCTCTAACCATATTTAATGATTGATTCTTAAACTATAAGAATATAAATTGGATAAAACTTAAGGAAATTAGGTTAACAAAAGACAAAACAAATACACAAAAGCTATTCAACTTGATGAAAAATAGATACCTTTGTAAGGTTGTTGTAGGTAGAAAATTGTATGGTTGGTAATAAAAAAATCATAAAAGGACTCCAAGTCGAAGAAGCTGATATGGGGAAAAAAAAAAAAAAAAAAAATCTCCACATTGAAGAAGTTCATATGAAAATAAATTGTGCTGTTATGAGAGGAAATAGCAAAATCTAAATTAATGTCTAACATAAAATTTGTAGATAAAAACAAAAAATTGTATTCCATGCAACTAATCCAAAAAATTTTAGATAAAAGAACTCACGTTTATCAATTAAAGTAGGCCTCATGTATATGAGTATATCAATTGATCAGAAAAAAAATTTGTATTCAACGCAACTAATCATTTTTTTGGATAAAAGACCTCATGTATATCAATTAAAGTAGGCCTCATATATAACATTAATCATAACTCTATATTAAATTTTGGTGTTTATCCAAAGAATAAAAAAGTGAAGGGAAAAAATAGTTTGATATAACAAAAATGTTGCATGTTTTATTAAAACACCGAGAAGAAGTTGATAAGAACAAATAAATTAGAAAAGAATTATATCTTCTTCTTTTTTTAAAGGCATAAATGCTCTTTTCGTCCCTATATTTTGGGGTCATTTCTATTTTGGTCCCTACATTTCTATTTTACCACTTTTAGTCCCTAATCCAATTAACGCTTGTTATTTTAGTCATTTCCGTCACTCAACTAACAGAAAAGGCTAACGTGGCAAACGGAGTACACTATTGACACAGTAAATGTTGACGTGGCGAATAAAATAATAAAAAAATTTATTTATTATTTAATAAATGCCACCTCAGATCCATGTCAGTTTAGAATTTTAAATTTTAATTGATCAATTTTGTTTTTTTTTTAAAAAATAACTGAATTAAAAATAAAAAACACATGAATTTAGATCTAACATCCTCTTCATCAAGAACACAGAAGAGCACAACCCAAAAAAAATCATACAAACCCAAAAAATCAAACACAAAGAACATAAGAAAATCAAATTCAGAAAAATCATAAATGAATATTGTACAAAACAAAATCAATACACATATTTACATAAACCAAATTAAATAAATAAATAAATAAAACTTGAATTTAGATCTGGTAATTCGTTGGTTTCTCCATCTTCATCTCTCTCTCTCAAACATAGAAAAGAAACAAAACAAATCTAAAGTTGGGCTTTGAATCTAACAGCAACCCATGAATACAACAATTACAACCAAATCTGAACAAGGTGGAAACCTAGATCAGCAAAATCATAACCCACAATTACATAGACAGAATTTCAAAACCCAAACCCAAAACTTAACCCAGTTTTTTTTCACCAATTACGTAGAGACAAAACTCAAAGACATTCAACAATTACACAAAGACAAAACTCAAACCCAGATTTTTTGGCCCCAAACACAAAACTCAACATAGATTTTCTTATGCTTTCTAAGAAACCAAACTCAAAACTCAAATCCCAAATCGATGAACAAAACCCAAGATCCGAAACTACAAATAGCCACAGATTTAGAGAGAGAGAGAGAGAGAGAGAGTTGGGTTTTTGGCCATGGGTTTAGAGAGAGAGAGTTGGGTTTTTGGCCATGGTTGAGAGAGAGTGGGCCGGGTTTTCGGCCCAAGAGAGTTGGGTTTTGGCTAAGGTTTAGAGAGAGAGAGAGAGAAAGCTGGGTTTTCGGCTATGAATTTAGAGAGAGAGTTGGGATTTCAGCCATGGATTTAGAGAGAGAGAGAGCTCACCTTCAACGGAAACCACCTTCAGTCACCTCCGATCCAACTTAACCCGAAACCACCATCAGCCACCTCCACCTTCACCTTGAGAGAGCGCTTGAGATTTTCACTGAGAGAAAGAGAGCTTGGAGATTAGACATTGATAAATTAGAGATTCTAATTTCTATATTATTCACGAAGAGAGAGCTTGGAGCTTGTAGAAGACTTTTTTATTTATATTATTTTTATTTAATTCCTATATTCATTTATGATTTTTCTAAGTTTGATTTTCTTGTGTTCTTGTGTTTGATTTTCTGGGTTTGTATGATTTTTTCTGGGTTGTGCTCTTCTGTGTTCTTGATGAAGAGGATGCTAGATCTAAATTCATGTGTTTTTTTTTTTTAATTCTGTTTTTTTTTTTAAATTGATTAATTAAAATATAAAATTCTAAACTGGCATGGATCTGAGGTGGCATTTATTATTAATTTTTTATTCTTTTATGCTGACTTGGCATTTATTAAATAATAAATAATTTTTTTAATTATTAATTTATTCATCACATCAACACTTACTGTGTCAACAGTGCACTCCGTTTCCCACGTCACCTTTTTCTGTTAGTTGGGTGACGAAAATGACTAAAATAACAAGCGTTAATTGGATTAGGGACTAAAAGTGGTAAAAATAGAAATGTAGGGACCAAAATAGAAATGACCCTAAAATATAAGGATGAAAAGAGCATTTACGCCTTTTTAAAATCTTAAAAAATTTCTGCAATTTGGTGAAGTTACATGATGTAACCATGGCTTCTAAACCCAACTTTTATTATATAGTATATGATATATATATATATATATATATATCCATCTGTTTCTGGCTGGTGATAGTTGTGTTGTGTTCTTTTTACTCTATCATTTTTTGTTTGAATATTTAAATTCTTACTCTGTTTTGTCTTCTTCTTGTCTCTGTTGGTGCCACCCTCATCGTAAAGTGAATTCCCATAACTGAACTGTTGGGCTCGTGTAAGCTAGGAGAGCGTTAGGCCATGAGAGGTATAGGGTTCACTAGGGTATGTGTTATGAAATGCAACAGTTGTGAGAAAAGAAAACACAGTAAGTGAGTTTTAAACCTAGGTAGTATGGATAGATTACTTAGATCCAACTCTTCTGTTAGCTCCAAATCTAGCATACCTCCTGATATTATAAATGAGGAAGATTACTCTATTGAAGAAAGTGATTTCACTAAGTTTAAAAAATGGTGCATTCCCAAAGTTGATACTAAATCTATATGTAAAACAAGTTGGATTCAATCTGCTTTTAAGACTGAGTTTAATGTTAAAACTGTGGAGCAAACTTACTCTATTTCAAAAAATCATAAAAAATGTTGCCTTTTTAATAGAAAATGCATTAATGACTTTCTTGCTAAAGGATACAGTTTTTTTGCATATTGGCTTGGTTCAAGTTGTTGTCCCACATTGTTTAAGAGAGTTTGTTGTGTGTAATATAACTTGTCACACCATTCCTTAAAAGTTACCATGGCTTTTGAGTGGAGTTGTGGTGTGTTTTTGTGTTAGGACCCATTTCCCTCTCCCTTGTGTGTGTGTGTGTGTTTTTGTTTCTCAAAATAAAATAAAAAAACAATTGCTGTTAAACCTCTTACTGGAAAAGGTATTAATGCATTTGTACTTATGTGCTTAAGAGATACTAGATTTAAAAATTTTCATACTAGTATTCTTGGCTTGATTCAATCATCTTTATTTGATGGCCATGTTTATTTTGATTGTTATCCTAATCTAACTCTTGCTTTGGATGGTCCCAATATTGTTAAGGCTTTGACTTTAAATATTTTAACATCTGGTTATGATATGGAGGAAGGAAGTAAACCTCTTGTTATCATTTATTGCATTTATTATAGATTGTTGAAAACTACTGTTAATCCAAATGCCAGACTTAAAAATACTGGTGACAAGACTTTATTAATCCAATGTTCCACTCCGGATGCTAAGGTTCAAATTCAAAAAATAATTTGTTGGAAAGATATTACTCTTCCTAATGAATGGTTGTTGGAACAAGAAACTCAACCTGCTAAATTTGCTTCAGATGAAATTAATCTTGATTATATCCAACAGTATCTTTTTTCTTTTTCTTTTTTAAGAAGGAATACCGTGAAGTTTAATTAATCATTTTT
Source organism: Quercus lobata (assembly GCF_001633185.2). NCBI lineage: Eukaryota > Viridiplantae > Streptophyta > Magnoliopsida > Fagales > Fagaceae > Quercus > Quercus lobata. Next base: position 55,140,426 of record NC_044914.1, read on the forward strand.
GGGAATGAATGTTTAGTGAGCACTGGTTTTAGCAAATTTATTTTTCCAAGATGTATATGAATGTTTTGCAAACATAACTTTCATAGATTTTTGTAAAAATATTTAAGAAAGGGTCATGTTAATGGATGTCCATTGGAAAATTATTAATAAACCATTTAAAGAAAATTTTGGCACTACTTTAATGGGAAATATAAAAATTGTAAAAAAAAAAAAAAATTAATTACTTTATCATTTTCCCATAAATATATTTCTAAATATAGTTCATAAACCAATGCTCTTAGGGCATTCATTAACATTTCATTTTAAACAATTCTTTGTTTCTTCTTCTTTGATTGCACATTAGGATTCCAATCTCAGAACTCCCAAATATGAAACATTCAATTACTAAATGAAAAATATCACTTAAACAAAATTTTTACTAAAAATTAGAATACGAAAAGAAAAAAAAAAGAAAAAAGAAAAAAAAAAAAGCTATGATGAGAAATTCATATACCTTGAGGACAAAGAGTTTGTAGAAACAAAAGAATGAGCAGAGAAGGTTTTGGTGTTATGTGTTATATATATATACACACGCGCGCACTATTGGAGAAGTAGTCATTTTGCAAGTCTCTTATGTGATATGGTTATTTATGGCAGTCTTATTTTTTGAAATCCTAATAATTGGGGGAGTAGGTAAAGAATTTCTAAGTGGACTCAAATAAAAATAACTAATTAATTAATTGAAAATAAAGCCAAACAAAATAGAATCAATAGAATTACTAATAAGAGTGGGATTTGGAAAAGAATGAAGAATTAAAAAAAAAAAAATGATGCGGAAAATTGTTAGCACTCTAAAGCTTATATGTCAACATATTATGAATTCAACAATAAGTCAAGCGCTTCGATTTTATATTATGTATAGAATATATGATATTCTTTTCCTGTTCATATTTTGCTTTTAACTTTGATCACATTCTCCCGTCATCAGAAAAAAGAAAAACAAAAAGAAAAAAAAAAGAAAAAAAAAAAACAAAACAAAACAAAACTTTGATCACATTCAAGTATTTTAGTAATGAGTATATAAAAAGAGTAACATTAGTGTGACAGCGATTTTGTGGATAAAATTGTGGATTCTATTATTAATTGAAAATTCAAGTTATATAAAACTAGTAGTCTTTTCAACGGAGATGACTATTGTTCAAATATCCACTACCCATTATTGTAACATTCAAATGATTAAAGAGAAAAACTTATGTACAGTATTTTAGGTGTTTTTTTTTTTAGATTTTCTTCTTAAAATTTTGTCATGTGGCTACTTAACTTAAAAAATACACTTTTATTCATTTAAAAAAAAAAAAAAAACCGCATGACAAAATTTTAAGAAATGAACTTAAGAAACAACATATAAGTACTGTACCTAAGTCTCGTTCATGATCAAATATACCCAGTTATGAAACGAGTGATTCTTGGGAAAATACAAATACTTATTATATAAATTTTATAGACTGATCTATCAATTTTTAAATGCAAAATGGAAAGCTAATATTAAAAAATTTTATTATTATTATCATTATATCATTGTTGTCTCAATCACATTTATTGTCGTGTGATTCTAATATTGTATAAAACTTTGTTACTCTAAAAGGAAAAATATCATGTTGTTTTTCGCATTGAATGGTTGAATCTTTAGCCCCTTTTTTTTTTTGAGAAACAATTGAATATCTAGCCTAGATTCTTAAAAGTTATTTATTTATTTATATTTTAAGTAAAAAACGATAGCTTACCTCAACCGGTTGGGAATTTCTATTACAACTTTACAAGGTGGGTCAAGCTAATCAGAATGAACCTCAACCAGTAAAGTATTTACAAGGTGGGGGTTTTGACTTTTTCAATCCGTATAGCGTTTTTTGGAATAGATGAATGACAAAATAATAATAAAAGAAAGGGAAGAAGACAAAACCTAATAAGGGGTGACTGACTCGGGTGGATAGTGGGTACATAGGTAGGGCATTTATGTCAATTTACCATACTTAATTTTTTTTTTTAATAATAATTTACAAAACCTAAATAATCACCTTCTGCTTCGACTTTACCCTCCTACTCTCCTAGAATAATGATAAGGCCCTTTGATTTAGAAAGAAAAAAAGGCCAGCTGCCATCGAATTTTTGAATCATACTTATATACATCTCATAATGTTATTTTATCTAATCTATTTTAACAACTTATCTTACAATAAATCCAATATTTTTATTTTAACATACAACTCATTAAAATAATATAAATTATCAAATCAAATAATATAAAAAAAATGTCTTTCTCTCTCATCTCTCTCTTTCCTCTCTTCCTTTTGCCTTTCTCTCTCTCTCCAACACTTTTTTTTTTTGGAAAAGTAGGGGACAAACAAAGTTACACTGTTACATTTGTGGCAGAGGGAGTAGGAGATGCATCCAAGTCCGAATTTGGGTCAATTGTTTGGAGCAACGGTCAACACCAAGTTAGGAGCCCAGTTGCTTTTCAATGGACAGTTGTCAAATTAGGCTCAGAGTCTATGATGTTTTGGGGATTGTTTTTCTTTCTCCTTTGGTTCCACTAATGTCACTGGGTTTGTTGATCTATTTTAGGTGTGTCCGTGGCCATGGTAATAGACGGCTAGGAGTTGTCAGTTTACTTAGATCGTCTTCTAGACTGAGAGCAATATCTATTAAGCACAACTTTGGCCCACAATGCATCCTTTTCCTAATAGAGCCACCAATTTAGTTTGGCAAGAAGAGCAATATTACTTGCCCTAGTTGCTTGTATGCCTAACCTACCCTCATCTTTAGATTTGATGATTTTGTTCCAACCAACTAGGTATAATTTTTTCTTTTCCATGGTGGAGCCCCATAGGAAATCCCTGTTAATTTTATCAATTTTTTCACAGAGATGTACAGGAAGTGTAGCCCCCTGCATCACATAATTAAGGATAGCTGTCATTACATATTTGACCAACACAGCCCTCCCAGCAAAAGATAAAAATTTAGCCTTCCATTCGAAGAGTTTAGAAATAATCTTTTCAACAATGAACTTGTATTGGGATCTATCAACACCTTTGTGTCTTAATGGAAAGCCCAAGTACTTACCCAGACAAGAAGTAGCTTGAATGTTTAGAATGGCACTGATGTTCTCCTTAACCCCATCTTGAGAAGTCGAGGAAAAGTGAATTCTAGATTTATCCAGGTTCACAAGTTGCCCATTCTTCATAAAATTTTTCCAACACCTCCTTGATAGCCTTAGCTCTATCAAGATTAGCTTTAGCAAAGAGCAAGAGGTCGTTGGCAAAAAACAAATGAGATATCTCCACATTATATTTGGAAGCTTTCAAAGGGGTCCACTTCTTTTCCATGCAGCTCTTATTTATTAAAAAACCAAGATACTCCATACAAAGAATGAATAGGTATGGAGAAAGAGGATCACCTTGGCGAATCCCTCTAGAAGGCATAAAAGTCTCAAGTTTGCCTCCATTAAACAATATAGAGGTGCTAGTAGATGATACACAGCTCATGATCAAGTCTATGAGAACATGAGGAAAATGAAATGCTCTAAGCACTTTACGTATAAATGACCACTCAAGACAATCATATGCCTTGGCAAGGTCAATTTTGATTGCCATAAACCCCATCTTTCCTTTCTTATTATCCAATGTATGAATCAACTCCTGTGCTATGACTTCATTATCCAAGCCCCTTCTTCCTGGCACAAAGGCGGCCTGGTTAGGAGACACCAACTTGTCAAGAAAAGGTCTGATACGCCCCACAATAATCTTCGTAACCACTTTATAAATGGTATTACATAGGCTGATTGGCCTATAATTGCTAAAGCTTTCCGAGTTAGGGCACTTCGGAATAAGGGTAATCAGTGTTTCATTCAAGTATTCTGGCACCCTTCTCGTATCAAAAATGGAAATGACTTCATTACACACAGAGTGTTTAACATCTTCCCAAAAGTACTGGAAAAAACCAGTATGCAGGCCATCAACACCAGGGACTTTGAAAGGCTTCAATGCCCACAGGCCTTGCCTTATTTCCTCTTCCATAACAGGATCACTTAGGCAATCCCCATCTTCCTCAGACAAAAAGTAGCAAGCAAAATTTTCCATATCAGAGGAAAGAGTAGAGAAGGCCATCTCTGTCTTAAACAACCTCTTATATTCCAACAAAAAGAATTTTTTAACCCCAGCTTCATCAATAATCCATTCCCCCACTGAATTCTTAATACTCTTGATTTTATTCCTATGTCTCCTCACAAGGGTGGAAACATGGAAAAATGAAGTGTTTCGGTCCCCATAAGCAGCCTAGTTAATACGAGATTTGAGCGCCCAATACTCCTCTTCCTGTTGCATGATTGCCGAATACTCCCCAGTCAAGTCTTTTTCAAGCTAAATGAGAAAATGGCTGGGTCTATTTGCAAAGGCTTTTTGAACACCATACAACCTGGCAAGTACTCTTTTTTTTTTTCGAGTAAAAATATTTCCAAAAACTGATCTGTTCCATTGCTTAGCATTCTCTGTGAATTTCCTTATGGCTGAGCCCAAATTCACTTCCAACTCCCAAGCTTTCTTAACAATATTAGGAAAATCAGGATGATGAATCCACATAGTATGGAATCTAAATGGCCTCCTTTCATCAATCGGGGGGGAGGGGGGTAAGAAAGTTCAAGAAGCATAGGACAATGATCAGAGAAAATTCTCGGCAAATGGGTCACTAAAGCCTCCAGAAAAAGTAATCTCCAATCCGGATTAGCAAAGCAGCAATCTATGGGTTCCAAAATTAGGTCTGAAACTTGTCTTGAATTAGTCCAGGTGAATTTAGGCCCAGAAAACCCAAGATCAAGCAAATTACAATTGTCTAAACACTCTTTGAAATCAAGTGCTTGGCTAAGATTAATCCGTCTATCCCCAAGTTTATCCTCCCCACACAAAACCTCATTGAAATCTCCAAGGAGCAACCAGGGAAGCTTATGCAGTTTAGCTACTTGCATTAAATTAGACCATAAAATTTTTCTTTCATTTATATGAGGGCTAGCATAAATAGGAGTAATAAGCCAAGTAAGGTTTGAATGACATACCTTGATAGTTGCATGGATCTCTTGCTCCATGGCTGATAGCACAAAAACTTCAACCTCCTCTTTCTTCCATAAGAGCCAGAGACCACCAACATAATCAACATTTTCAATAATGAAAAAGCCATCAAAGGGAAGTTCCTCAATGATCTTGGTAGCTATAACACCACCAACTCTAGTCTCAGTAAGGATCAATATGGAGGGAAAATGATTTAGCATAATCTCCATGACACGTCTCTTAAAATTCGGGTTTAGGGCACCTCTACAATTCCACATTATGATATTCATTTTTGCACAATGATTGTTAGGACATTTTGGCGGATTATTCCCCATCCTGGCTAAGGCAATCATTCTCCATCCCAACCTCCTCAGTAGAGCCATGGAAGCCATCCAATCTGGTTTCCACATCATCATGTAACTCAATATCCCTTGTATTTCCTCCCTACAGCATAGAAGAAGATCGCATCTCTCCATGTGTTGGACTGTTTGAAATAGCTTCATGGTTGGAAAATTCCCCAGATGGGATGTCACTGAGCCCCTGAAGTCTATCACCTTCCTTTCCTAAACAAGCCATCCGAATTTGTCCAAGTGAGGCTGCACCAATGGACGTCTTAACAAGTTCAACTCCTGAGCAACTGCCTCTGATATCACTGGTGCATCCATGAGAAAGCTCCACCATGGGTTTGGAGTTGTTCCCCATGCTAGATGATCTAGCGACAACTTTCCCGTGTTGATGCTGGTCGATGTGATTGGGAAAATGTGCTTCTAGGCTATCTCTAAATCCTCTTCAAATCTTCCCAAGGCTTTTGTCGGGGCTGCTCTTATTTGGGCTATCACCACGTCGGGAATGATTATGGCCTTATTGCGATACCATATTGCCCACCCCATTGGTGCCAGAGGCGGAGAGGTTGTGGTGATTGTCACCATAGCTAGTAGATGAACTTTCCTCAAACAAGGATATTTTATGGCTTTGGACAAAGTCAGGGTTTGGGCGCTTCAGTGATCTATTCCCTTTAGTGATGAGATTTTTCCTTTCTCTAGACGTTATAGTGGATTTCTCCTTCTGAGAATCAACCTTTTGAGGTGATTGAAAAATTAGCATGTCATTTGCAGTCCTTAGACTGACTTCACTTTTCTCCATAGGGGTGGTATCATGCGCAAGTTGCATGTGGCAACCCTTATCACGTGGCTCAAGAGAGCTACTTACCCCGACGGCTACTGAAGCCTGGCCCATATTAAACTTTAACGTCATATCAGGCCTAAAAGTGGTCAGGCTATTGCATAAATGACTATCCAAGCCCTTAGTTGCTTTAGAATTAACATCCTGTTGATTCAATATTCTAGTCCCATGGCCTTTTCCATTTTGAACTGAACACTTTTGCTTTTTCACTAACATCCACTCACCGAACCTTGACTCAGTTTGTGTGGCATCTTGAGAGCCAAAGGACTGGGTGGGCGAATCATCCTTTCTAATCTGCTCCGATGAAGCAACTCGAAAATTACATGTTTCTTGCTTATGCCCCAACCTTCCACAACAGAAACACAAGGCAGAGATGCCTTCATAAAGGACTTTTCGCCATAATTTACCCACTCTAACAGTAGTAATTAAAGGTTTCATAAGATTGATTTGAATGCATAACCTTGCATAACTAGCCCTCTCTCCTGTAGCTGTGGAAGAATCAATTCTAAGAATCGGCCCAATGGCCTTTCCAATTTCTCAGAGCACTTCAGAATCATAAAATTCTATAGGAAGTTCCGGAAATCTAACCCAAACCGCCACCGCATCAAAGGTAGCTTCAAATGCCTTAAAGTACTACACCCATGGTTTGATTGCCAAGAAGTGTTCACCTATAAACCAAGGACCACCCTTTAAAACTTTATCATAATCTGCATCATCACTAAACTTTATAAGGAAAAAATCCTTTCCAAGGTCCACACAATCCATTTTGGCAGATGGTTTCCATAAGGTATTGATTTTGAAGGTGAGGTATTTATATCCCATAGTTCTACCGAACACCTTCACAATCAATGCCTTTGCCCATGGTGCCCTCATTCTAGCCTTAGTTTCCTTAGATAGGTGGACATCCACCATACCCTCAACAAGTTCATCAAGGTCCGAATCTGATTCTTCATCATCTTCAACTATTCTATCAAAGCTAAAAGCCTGAGCATAAGCTCCAGGTATATCTCCAACTAACCTGTCTTTATAACTTACCTATTGATGGGGAACTGCTAAGTTGTGATCACTGGAACTGTACTTGAATTTTTTTACACTTCTCACAAGTTCTACTTCTTCCTCCCTTGAACGCATGTGTTGTTGCTAAAACGACATCCTTGAATCAATTGTTTGCTTCCTAAGAACCCCTGCAATTTCTTTCAGCCTTTATATATAAAGTACAAACAGTGAGATGGAATTCGATATTGTTCAGTCCATTTGGTCTTGCTCAGTCCTTCTTCATTTTTGAATGATAATAAACAACAATTACTGCAAACAAAAAAAAAAAAAAAAAAAAAACACCACACAAACTAATTAATGACACAAACCACAACTATACTGCCAACCAGGAACAACCACTGCTAAAAACCCAAATTAGCCAAAAACCACCACACAAATCACCACCAACACAGACACACTACATTGACCCACGAAATCCAACCACCACAAAACCCAAAAAACCCGCGAAATCCAGCCATACCGCCACTAAACCCACTCTTCTTTTCTTCAAGTCACCAAACCCACTATCCAAATCAATTACCAAGACCATCACCGCCACCATCATGACACCTCCAAACCACAACCACCATCACAGCAGCCTCAAGCTCAACCAAAAAACTAGCAACCAATAGGGAAAAAAAAAGAAAAAGAAAAGAAAAAGAAAAAATCAACCCATGAATCAGAACAATGGTACAATTGAAACAATCCACAAAGCAATCAACAACCCACCACCACCAACACTCACAAACCCATACCCACTGCCACTGACATCCACCACCATCATGGCCACACTGACCCACGAACACCACCACCAACACAACCATGCAGAGAATCCCTTGCTAAGAAACCCATGTTGCCACATCAAGAAATCCACTCTAAGAAACCTAGCAACCCACGCAGGCGCTAGGCAGGGGCTTGGGTTGGTGTTGGGCAGGGGTAGGCACTTGGGTTGGTGAGAGTAAGGAAGAGAGAAAAAAAAATTAAAAAGGAAAGGGAAGAGGATGAGATTGAATTAAAGAGAGAGAGAACCAATGAGTAGAAAAAGGAAACAAAAAAAAAATGAAGAAATATTATTTAATTGGAGGGAGAATTAAAATATAATATATTGGTTTAGCTTTTGAGCTACAGTGCACAACCATTTTTGGCTGTGTACTGTAGCTGAGAAACTAAATTTTTTAGCTATAACTCTACCATTACAGCCTCACTTTTGTGATTGGTGGTGCTAAAAATAGCAATACAGCTTTTTAGCACAACCAATACTAATACCCTAATGTCTTAGACCTAAGTTGTTTTAAACATAGCAAGCTTAAACTTAAGGTCCGAATATTAGTAAGGCCCTTTGCTATAGCAAGAAAAAGAGGTCCTTGTGTCCAAATTTTGACTAAGCCTGCTAGACATTGGTTCACAACCCTTATCTCTAAGTATCTCAGCTCATTAGTCTTTAAAAATAGTTGCCTGCAAAGCTACAATGGCAAACAACAGAAGCCCACATGAGTAGAATTAGAGCATAAAGCTCCAAGAAATATTTGGAATATCCCATTCACGTTATTGGACCGTGAGCTGTGCCATTTCATCTCAAAACCAATTGGTGATAAGAAAGACACATTCAAATCTTTTATGGCATTCAACATCACACCACACGGGCTTGTTTTTAGAGTGGTTGTAGGGAGCCAAATTGTGGTCCCCCCAACAATCTCTCATTTACAAGGACACTCCCGTGACTCAAACCCATGACCTTGGCTTTGATACCATTTGTCAAATCGTAAGTTATGCCATTCCACCTCAAAACCAATTGGTGATGAGAAAGAGACACTCAAATCTTTTATTGCATTCGACATCACACCACACATGCCTATTTTTAGAGTGGTTGTAGGGAGTCAAATTGTGATCCCCCCAACACACATGTTAGCGTGAAGCTCTTGCGAATTGGCTAGATGCAAAGATTTTCTATAAATCAATTTAGAGGAATCTTCTCCAACCCTATGTATCCAACAACTTATGTGATGATTTATAAAAGAGAAATGTCATGTCTACAATATTTTTACAATACTTTTATAACAAATCTTAAGTGACAGGTTGTTATTGGTTATTACTAGTGGTTAAAAAAATAATTTCAGTAGTGAATTTAAATTAAAACCAAGAACAACTTACCACTGGTGATTGTTGTGAAAATATTCTGAAATAACATTTCTCTTTATAAAAACATCCATTTGTACCAAGTCACATTATTTATTCAATTATCTAATCTTATCAAATGCCTCATTAAATAAGTCAACTGACTAAAAACACATATAAATAGTCGTTTAAATAGTCACATATGCATAGAAGGTTGAACAAATCCTCCTCTAAACTATTTTGAAGGTACACTCTATCCAAAATATATTGTCAAACTGGCTTTTAGAAGGGAAAAAAAAGTTTTCTAAGACAAGTTCTTTAGCAATTGATGAAGAAATATTTGGGGCTGCACAATTTGAGCATATCCTATATAATATGAGAAGTGCTACACCTACAATTTTTTCACAATACTTTGACAAAAACTTATAGGTAGTAATATAAGTTTGTTATTGGTTATAATTTGAATCCACAACTTAATTATTTTTTTGCCCACTCATAACAATCAATAACAACATACCATTTAGAAAGTGTTGTAAAAATGTTATAAACATAACATTTCTCATATAATATCATTTTCTTGTTTCATATTTTGCTTTAACATTGATCATGTTTGAGGATATTAGTAATGAGTATATAAAATAGAAATGTTAGTGTGAGCACAATCTTGTGGATGAGAAAATTCAAGTTATATAGAAATTTTTTTCAAGAAACTTGTAGTTTAACTAGTAGTTTTTTTAATGGAGATAATCATGGTTCAAATATCCCTTGCCGTTTAAGTATCAAATATACCAATTTATGAAATGATTGATTTAGGAAGAATAAAAATACATATTATATAAATCTTATAAATTCATGTATCAATTTTTACCTTTTCAAAAAAAAAAAAAAAAAGTATCAGTTTTTAAAAACGAAAAAAGAAGAAGTAATTTTTTTTTAAAAAAAAATGTTACTGTAGTACCAATCACATTTATTGTCATGCCAATTTCTAATATTGTATACAACTTTATTACTCTAAATTCAAATAAAAATTATTTAAATCAAACACACATTCAAAGTCAATAGATGAAAGTTGGAGGTTTTCTTGTTTCCTATTTGAAGCATAATGATGTAATTAATATGCCTCTTACATGAAATTTTTTTTTTTTTGGAAGAAATAATTACAACATACTGCTAACCCTACAACTCGAACCCTTTCTGCCCTAAACCTCCATGCACAAACCCTACAACTCGAACTCTTTCCGTCCTAAACCCCCAAACACTTTGTGCATGGGGAGGTGCAAAAGAGAAAATTTCAATCCACAAGTTTGACTGTCTAAACCATCTAAAGAAGATAAATTGTGAGAATTTATTCATTCTTCATGTTGTATTATACATGTGGCCCTCCGAACCAATTCAAGTAAATCATTGAAAGTTTCATGACAACGTGTACTCCTTAAATTTAGGAATTGGTAAGAAATTTTTTTTATTGGTTGGGAGGATCATGTGGCTTTTTGCCTATTTACATGTGTTCATTTTTGGGAAGTTTTATTTTCATGCACTTATGAGACTTAAAAATTAAATTGGATATTGGATTAAATATATGTACTTAAGAAATTAAGATTTTTTTTATAATTCAAATTTTTTTTTTATACAAGATAGAAACTCTACTATAGCCATAATTTAAGTGTATATATGTGTGAAGTTCCTTCCTAGAGACTTGAATCTTGACCTTTGTCCCCTACACCCCACAAGCACTTATACTTGTAGAGTGACTACCACACTAAGGGTATGCAGTGGTGATAATCCAATAGTTGAAGGAAGGGAAATTGACCCCTATATATCTTTATTAAAATCATTAAGAACTGTCAACCATTTGAGTTACAAAATTCTTAACATTTTTAAGAAGCTATACATCAACCAAATAAAATAACCTAAAAATAAGCTATGGCAAAGGAACCTCATTTTTATTTTTACTAAGTTAATATAAGTGGGTTGTTGGGAAATTCAGAAAAGAAAAAAAAAAAAAAAATAGTGGGTTGTTCGGAAATTCATATATACAGTTAAACATGTGCAAATAAATTATGCTACCCGATAATCTTGGAATTTCAACTATTCAATCAAACTGAAAATCAACCTTCCTAAATTCATGAGTGATGAGACCTTTTCTACATCTAATGCCAGTCTTAATAACTGGTTGTCATTGAGGACTCTAGCTAGGCCTGACGAAATTATCTGCACCAATCCATAAATAGTGGATGTTGCGTTGAGTTTCAAGTCTCAACCTAATACGTCGTTCCAAACCAATAAACCTCTCCTTTTTTACTTCAACTCATTATTCTTCTTATATGTCCCCATGAACATTTATGCTTCCCCTTTGAAATGTGTCTGTGCGAGAGACATGGAGTGATATGGCTTGGCCAGTGTTTTTTACATGCACAACTTTTCCCTATAGCACATATATTTGGAAAGCAAACTCTTATTAAGCACCGTATATTCCCACAACTAATTGCTATAAATGAAGCATTCAAAAAAGGTTGTGTTAGGTGCCCATTAACACACTATTTTATGTCAGAATTTTGGTAATCAGCTAGCTTTATGTTAGTATTTTGTCAGTTTTATAGGCTTTAGGACTAGTTTTATACAATTTCTCTAATTTATTTAATTTTTTTATTAAGTAAAACCCATATTATTTTAACCTTCACAAGCATCACATTGGTACTTGTTAACATTTCAATTTCCAAAATTCCCTCAAACAAAGGCTTTTTGTAAGAAAGGAACATCTGATTAGTGGTGCTTTTTAATGATTTTGAATAATCAAAGTTGCTTTTGATGGAGCACCCTTTTACAAAATGGAGATGCCTTCACTTTCTATTGGTGCTTCGTGTTGTAAAGCCAACCTGAAAAAATGCATGACCACCATCTATATAGTATCTTCCTAATTGAGACAAAGGAATGCCCTAGATTCCTAGGGTAAGGATAAAGACAAGGATGGAATAGAAGTGTACAGGAGGTTGAATATAGATGGATTCATGCACCATATGGTGGTATTGATTTGTCGCACGTTAAAAGGACTAACCCTATTTGGACAGATAGATAGAAGGAAAAAGGGAGATATATGACTGTAATATATTTTTTATATAAATTTTTTTAATAAAGTTTTTTTATTGTATAATAGATTTTTCAATTAAATTTATCATATTGTCGTATTAGCTAATGGGTTGTATTAGCTGATGAGCCATATACTGTTGAATTTAAATTTATGGGTTGTATTTAATATAGCTATTGATAAAAAGCAACCTCCATCTACAAATTTGGTACCTGCATATGGATATTTTTTTGTGTCCATGAAGCTTTAGAGGATTAACTGCAAGTTCACGGATCAACAGAATGCATTAGTGATTTACATGCAAGCATGAAAGATACATTTACATCTTTCTTTTTCTCCTTTCCTCAACCAAAAATTAATAATAATAATAATAATAATAATAATAATAATAATAATAATAATCTTATTTTCTCTTAGAAGAATATTCGTTTGTTAAATGCTTTATTAACATTTTTAAAATAAATTGTTATTGGTTTTCATTTGGGTCCACCGTTAACATCATCCTTTTACTTACCAATAACAATTTACTACTTAAGATTTATTAAAAAAAAATTGTGAATTTAACATTTTTCTTAGTTTTATTACCCTATAATAATAATAATAATAATAATAATAATAATAATAATAATAAGAATAAGAATAATAAATAGTGATTTGATGAAGACCCTAACTGACTTGGTCAAAGATGCGATATTTATGGTTATATATGGCTACCTACCTAAGCTTAAAGTGAAGATAATGATGCTTAATTGATTCCTACCAAATCTCATCTTTTAGACTGATCCATCTGAACTTAATGTGTGCCTATAAATGTTCATAAGAAATAGTGTGCCTATAAACAGAATTCATATATATGTCCCTTTCAATTATAATTTTTTAACATGTTGGTATGTTATGTCATATGTGGCCACATGACAAGCCAAACCAAACCAAATTTGGAACAGATAAAATGACTGTTTCAGATAAATTTTGGGTGTTTGTCTTGCATGGAACCTAACAGTAATTAAGTGGCTAAGGGTGATAGTTTTTTTGAGAGTAAACGGCAGAGGCTAAGGGTGATAGTTAAGGCTTAAGAGTTCTTGACAATTTAAAATCAATGCGGGCACAAAAGATTTTGTAATTTATTTTTTTCATAATTGTTGACATAGAAATTGAAATAATATTACTTTTATTATCATTAAGCACAACATTTTATCTTTACAATTGTGAAGAAAAAAAATTGTAAAAAAACTTTTTATACCTGATCTTATTGATTTAAAATTGAAAGAGGCCTACTTTAAGACATATGCAAGCCCTGTTGGGCTAATAGCTTGTATAAACATAAGTGGGCTTTTCTAAAATATTCCAATATTGGGTTTTGGGAATCCAATATCCTAATAGAACTCTCTCTCCTAGCCAATTCTCTCTCTGTCAAATGAACTGAATTTTAGTCACTTTAACTGTAGACTAACATATGCATCAATTTGGTATATATATGTGAAGTTTAGAGAGTAAATTAGCTAAAATAAAATTTTAAGGGTTGTAATAATCACTATGTCAAATTTTAGTTTCTCTGCAATTGATTTTCTTTTTGAAGCCTTGTAAGTTAGCCCAAGCAGCCCAAATGTATAAAAAGGCCTATTGTTGAAAATCGAGATGGGTTTTCACCCTAATGGAAGTAATGTTTTGGGCCAAGCAATTCGACTAATATTAATCGAGTACCTTACTAATGCTAATCCGTGGGTGTGGCCAGCAACAAGAATTGACGGGTTAGTACTCCACCAGATCCATATATCCAGTCCTACGGATCAATAAAGACTGAGAAGAGCAAAGTTAGAAAGTTTTTTTTTTTTTTTGGTTCTAATCCAAAGTCCAATAAGGGTTTGGCCTGAAGAAACCAGATAGAGTTTTAATAAGGCCCTTTAGGAATGCTTGGATCCAAATTGCTTTAAACATGGCAAGCTTAAACTTAAGGCCCGAATAATAATGAGGCCCCTTGTTATAGCAAGAGAAAGAGGCCCTTGTGTCCAAATTTTGACCGAGCCTAAGTCAAACATTTCCTCTTGATAACATTTGATCCCATGACTTTAAGTTTAACTTCAACGGTTCAACACTTCAACCCAGTGCAAACGGTTTGTTTATTTGTTTGTCTGTTGTTTTTCTTTTTTTTTTTTTAGCAAAAACGATAGTCGACTTTTTTAATGTAAATCACTTTGTACAATAGAGAAGAGAAAAGAGGGGCATTTTTCTAACCAAACAATAACCTTCTCTTTCTCTTTTGCAGCATTAGCTAAAGCTAGTGTAGCACGATTATATTGTAAGGGAATACTATAAAAAGAAATAAAATTAAAACTATCTTTAATAATAGTAATATCTTCTAAGATCCAAGCCACCTTTAGAGAGCATATTCGATCAGAATTCAGCAAATCCACCACTTCTGCAAAATTACACTCCACCTGCACTTGGGAAAAACGGGTACTTTGACAGAAAAATAAAGCTTTCCTCAACACACAAGCAACTGTGCACAACGGATTCAACTCCTTCACAATTCTGTCACAAGCGGCAGCTAACACTTCTCCACAATTATTACGGATTACGAGTCCAATTCCAACAGAAGTTGACTTTTTTTTTATTGTGAAATAGCCACATTGAGTTTGTGAATACAATTTGACTAAGGAGGATTCCAACTTGATGCCTTCAAACTGCTTTCCTGCAAATTTTTCTGCTGCACTTCCACAAACTCTAGTCTGTACAGATCTGCCAGAGACCATAACTCATGATGAGAAGGAGCAACGTTATTAAAAACAGCTTTATTCCTGCATTTCCAAATCATCCAGCAAGCTATACACAAGGTGTCAAAGACTGGAGCATATAATTTCTTGATGGCAGCATTCATTGCATCAATGAATTTCATCTTCGGATAGCACCTGTAATCATTCAGCAAAGGAGATTGCAGCCAAACGGCTTGGGCAAATGAACATTCTAAAAAGAGATGATCACAAGTTTCAGCTTCCTCATTATAGAGAACACAAGAGAAAGAGTGCAAAAACTTCCTTTCAAGCAGCTTAGTCCGAGTAGGTAAGCTGTCATTGCTGCTCTCCAGACAAATTTTTTGATCTTGGGTGGAACTTGACCAGACCAAATGCCATTCTAGAATGAGTGAAGCTGAGTTGGGTTGGAGGATGAAGCTTCATTACCTTTAAAATTTCTTTCAATCTCAGTTTGAAAAAATATGCACTTCTGACAGAGAACACACCAGATCTGTTCCTAGTCCAAACTAAAGAATCTTCGGGTCTTCGTGGACTCAAAGGAATGGCTTTCATGATTGAAGCTTCGAAAGGATAAAAAATTGTATCAATAAGCATGGTTTTCCATCTAGGCTGAAATGATGAAAACTCCATTAGACCTGCAACTCTTGCTTCGAGTGGTAAAATTGTACGAGGAGAGAGCACTCTTTGATTGGCTTCAGAGGGCAGCCACTTGTCAGCCCAGATGTTGATCAAGGAACCACTACCAACCTTCTAATGGCTCCCTTGCTTGATAAGTTTTCACCCATGAGTAATGCTTCTCCAAGCATATGAAGAGTGGCTCGGCACAGTAGCTTCAAGAAAGGAGTTGGGAAAATACTTGGCTTTGTAAACCTTATAGAGCAAAGAATCTTGATTATGGAGAAGCCGCTAGCACTGTTTAGCTAATAGAGCTATATTAAAGCATTTAAGATCCCGAAACCCCAAACCTCTATCATTCTTTGCTAAACACATATGCTTCCAACTTAGTCAATGTATTTTTATTTCCTCATTTTTCTGCCCATACCAAAACTGCCCCGTCATGGAATTGATGTCATCACACAGCCCCAAAGGTAGAAGGAAACAGTTCATAGCATATACTAGAATGGCTTGGGCCACAGATTTAATGAGAACCTCCCTGCCAAGTTGTGACAATAGCTTTCCCTTCCAATCATAGAGTTTAGATTGAACTTTACTCTTGATGTCTTCAAAGGCTTGCTTCTTTCCTCTACTAATGATAGGTGGTAAATCAAGATGCTTTTCCAAAGGCACATTGGAGTTGGAATTGAAAAACTGCTTGATCTCCTCCCTTAATGATTAAGGGGTATTGGTATTGAAGAAAATGGAGCTTTTATCACTATTTATCTTCTGCCCTGATGCCAGTTCGTAAGCTTGAAGAATTTCCTTGATAATAAGACACTCCGATAAAGAAGCATTGTAGAAAAGTAAACTATCGTCTGCAAAGAGAAGGTAGGTAATTGAAGGTCCATTCCGGGAACAACTCACTCCATGTAAATCCCTATAATGGGCTGCATTCCTTAGTAGCGTCGAGAATCCTTCGGTGCATAACAGGAATAAGTAGGGAGACAAAGGTTCTCCTTAGCGAATGCCTCTAGAGGGTTTGATAAAACCTGAAGGTGCTCCATTTACCAACACCGAGTAAGATACAAATGAGACCCCTACCATGATCAAATCAACCCATTTCTGATGAAACCCCATCTTCAACATCAAAGCTTTTAGATAATCCCATTCAACCCTGTCGTAAGCTTTGCTTATGTCAAGCTTTAATGCCACATGTGTAGTGTTCCCTTGACATTTGGATTTCATATAATGCAAAGTCTCGAAGGAGATAAGATTATTATCTGTGATCATTCTATTTGCTACAAAAGCACTTTGACATTCATATATAATGCTCCCCAGAATCAGCTTAAGCCTGTTAGCTAAAACTTTGGAGACAATCTTGAAAATGACATTGCAAAGGCTGATTGGCCGTAATGAGACATAATCTCCAGATTTTTTCTTTTTGGAATCAGAGTTATATGAGAGAAGTTAATGCTATGCAAGATGTTACCAGAATTTATACAATCAAGAACTGCATTAGAGGCATCAGTACCTACAATATGCCAATATTTCTGGAAAAATAAAGGATTCATACTGTCAGGTCCCAGTGCTTTTGTAGGATGCATTTGGAATAAAGCTCTCTTTACCTCATCATGAGTGAACTCAGCCAATAAAGTGCCATTCATATCTAAGGTAACAACTTCACGAACGTGATTAATTAGATGTTGGACAAAACTAGTAGAAGCACTAGTAAACATTGACTGGAAATAATCACTTGCCACCCTCTCTAGATCAGATTGTTGGGAATGCCATCTACCAGAGGAATCTTGAAGCTTTTGAATCTCATTACTCCTCCTTCTTTAGGAAGCTACTTTATGAAAGAATTTTGAATTCCGGTCTCCATCTTTCATCCATGAAATTTTTAAGCACTGGTGCCAATATGTGTTTTCTTGGGCCACTAATTCATTAAGTTCCAATCTGATGGCATTTCTTGCATTAGATAGGTGCTGATTCGAAGGATCTGAATGACACTCTAGCTCCAGATTGGTGAGTAATCCTTGCTTTGTGTTGATAGACTATATGAGTCCCCTTGCATTACCAACTCCCCATTGAAGAAGAGCCACCCTTATTGCCTTAATCTTTTGTGTTACCCGGAACATAGGAGTACCCCATTGCAAAGAATTCCAGCTAGATTTGTTAATATTTTCACAATTAGGATCATGCATCCAAAAAACTTCAAACCTAAACATTCTGTGTTTTTTGATGGATGGACTAGCAGCTTCTATTTGGAGTTCATTAGCAATGCCATATGGTCAGAGAAACCAAATGGGACATGTGACAACTTAGATTGGGGAAACAATTGCACCCATTCCAAATTATGTAAACCCCGGTCCAGTCTTCCATAAACCAGATTCCCCTCAAATCTTCTATTGCACCAAGTGAATTTTGATCCTCTATAGCCCAAATTGATCAAAGAAAAATCATTTGCTACTCTAGTAAATTCTGCTATCTGATTGAATGGTCGAGAACCACTACCCCAATATTCATCACTATGAAGAATGTCATTGAAATCTCCAATTAAGAACCATGGAAGAGAATGTGATGCGTGTAACTGACGCATTAAATCCCAAGACTCCCCTCTCCTTGAGGTTTCAGGATGTCCATAAAACCCAATAAAATGCAAAACGACACCATTTTGGTTTATCAAAGCATCAATGTGGTGTGGAGAAGATGTCTGAACATCAATATCCACATTATCACACCACAATAGAGCTAAACCACCTCCCAATCCAACTCTAGGTACTTCAAAGCCAAGCTAAAAATCAAGTTTCCTCTTTAATCTCCTAAAACCATCCCTGTCTAGCTTAGTTTCAAAGAGAAAAAGAAGTTTGGGATCTTCTTTACTTATCAAGCAACAGAGCTCCTGTACTGTCTCTAGGATCCTAAGCCCACGACAGTTGAGGCTTAGTATTTTCATGGAGGATGACATGGGGGGAGGGTATCCGTAGAAGAGCTTTCTATTGCTAGTTTTTTTTTGTATCGGAGATTCAACCGAGAAAGAACTTGAACTGGTCTGTTTGATGTGGGTGAACATAGGCTTCTCATTATCAACAAAGAGTGAGGTGGGATTTGAATTTCTCAATAACCATTTCCAGGATCGGAGACTTGTGTTGATGTGGCCCGAAGAATCCTCACTAATATTTGGGGATAATTCCATTTCAATGTCACCGTTTAAACACTCCCCATTTAAAATTTCAAATTCCACCTCCTTCAATTTCTTTGAGTTTTTATCCAATCCAGGAAGGATTTCTTCACCGCCTAAGTGTTGTGGATTAGGGTACGTATGTGTTCAGGGATTATTGGGTAAATTATTTTCCATGGGATTGGGGATAAGATTTTCGGAGTTGAAATCCATGATGAAAGAGGACAACTCCGAGATTCTCTGTTTTTGCTTCTCTATCAAGTTAGAGTTTGAAGAGGAGAGGGAAGTGGGTTTTTCGGGGTTGGTTGGGTGGGAATTCAATCTAACATTTGAATTTAAATTAGGATGCTGAGATTGTGATGTTACCTAGCAACCCAAAATTTCAGTAATCACCCAACGGAATAGTTACTGTAATTTCTCCTGGCAATTTACTGAATGGCAGTGGAATTTGTAGTCAACGAAGAGTCGGAGAGAGCTGCCTGTCACCTTCTTCCTCATCAGAATCTTGATATACTTCATCCTTGGCTTCTCCCAATTTTGACTTACTGTAAGATTTTCTTCCCCGATTGATCTTAGGACCCACAACCCATAGCCAAGGCCCAAATTGGTAGTCATCCTCCTCTAAAGAAATACATCCTTTCTTGGCTTTATGACATTCCCTCTCTTAATGCCCCAAAATTCCACACCAGTAGCATTAAATGGGAAGTCTCTCATATTTAAAATAAACCCACCCTTTTTCCATGCCTTCTATTTGTATCATCTTACCCCTCATTAAAGGCTTAGTAATGTTTACATCCACCCTTATACGGAGAAAGGGTCCCCACATAAGGCCACTTTTAGGAGCATCAACTAAGAGAGGAATGCCAATCTCATTGGCAATATAATTACCAACTGTTGCATTCATACTTTTGATTAGGATATTGAAAACCCGAATCCAAAAGGGAGACCATTGAAAAGTGACATTTTCTGAGCTGACATCACTAGTGAAGCGCTTCAATGGAACCAATCTCTTATCAAAAGACCACGGACTCCTGTCTAGAATATCATTCATATGTTCCTCCATATAAAAGATTGCCAAAAATAAATTGTTTCCCACTTCTTTGATGATTACACATTGAGAGCCTCTCCATAATTGTTGAAAGGTGGACTTGAAAGCCTCCTTATTAAAATCCCTATTGGTTTGTAACTTGAATAGAAGGCTGAACTGAGCTTGTTCTTTTGATCGTGCGACATCCTGAGCATTAACTAACAAAACACCTTTTTCCTCCTCAGAAAGAGTGAACTTCTTCCAAAGTTCCTCCATTGCCTCATCCATATTGAGGTGGTGGGGGATTACAATTGGGAAAATTATGGAAGAAAAGATAGGGTGAAGAGAATCCCCTACTACAATCAAAGGTAAATTGATTTGAGGGGTTTGGATCTTGCGTATGTAGAATGCAAGTTAGGAGTTTCTACTTTCCAAAGACTGCTGAGAGCCTAGGAGAGAGAAGTTTTGCTTGGTTGGAAGTTTAAGGTAACCAATATGCACAATAGGTTACGATACCATGTGAAAATATCTAAGAATTCTAGAGAGAATCTAAACTGAATTTCTATTATTGAAAATTTGAATTTTACAAATCAAGAATCAGATTGAGTTAGCCTCTGATTTACATTACATGCTAACAGAGTTGCTAACAAAAAATATGAGGGAAATCTAACTAACAAACATTTTATATGACATAGTTTGGTTAAATTGCAACGGCACAGTTTTGTTTTTGAAATTAACATCTCCAAAAACGATTGTGTTTCTTCGTTCTTCTTGAGCGTTGATACATTGACTTGAGGTCTCTAGCTCTACATGCTTGAATCGATATAGGGATTCTGGTGAAAGTAGCTTCTTGTGATTAATGGAGATCTTACTAGCACCATTAATGTAGGGAATACTGGGTCGTGGAGCTCATAGACGTACCCCAAGGGAAGTTGGGGGTTTTGAAAAGAAATGCATGGCCCTCATAAGCATGCCATCCATAGTTACCACACTTAGTACGTGGCAATATATATTATATACTCGTGCATAACCTACACATTATGCAGAAAAATGGTTACTATACACATGCGTGTTCACGATTCAGTTAAAAAAATGCATGAGTTATTTCCCTATTATTTAAGCCTCAACCTTAAGATATAAGAACTGTGCGTGTGTCAACAGTGTGTGTGAGAGAGAGAGACAGAGTAGCCATTAACAAAACATTTACCTATTCCAAGTAACGCAATGTGGTATAGAGGTCGGAGTGGGGTAACCGGTCCGGGAGAGATGGTGCCTATTGCTGTATTTCATGCACTAGGTGCCACCTCTCCTGCGACAGGAGCTCCACTATAACCTCATTCTATTTTCCAGCTCACTTGAATCAACATCTTTGTGAATTTTGATACATGCACCTACTAATTAGAAGTTGAAGAGATTTGTGTCGAGGAAGAGATGACCCTAGCCGATCCTTTGCATTGCATATATAACCCAGCTTGGGCCATCTCTCCTGCGACATAAATCCCTCAACTCCTTTTCCTTCCTTTGCCTCCTCTTTTCCATGCCTCACATTATGCCTCATAAACTTCATTTTATAGACCAAAATCTGGGATCTTTCTGTCCTTTCATGTAATAATACAATGAAATTACTCATACAGTGCAATGAAGTTGCTTACATTTTGGTCATTGGTCAAAATTTACTGTCTTAATATTTTTCTACTTCTCATATATATGAAACTTATTTCTTTTAGCTTTCTCTTTTCCATGACTCTCCTACCCTAAACCCCACGAAATCTACAGACCAAAATTAAGCCGCGGACTCTCTCTCTATCTTCGTGGAATATTACTAATGCAATACAATGAAGTTGCTGATCACATTTCGGGGGGGCTTTTGCCGTCAATGAATTGAGTGGGAACATTCAAAAGCATGGTCAATGTTCAAAGTTACAATATTTCTACATCAAAATACGAAACTTGCAGGTAATTAAGTTCGCTTGCGGAGTAAGTTGGCATTGGAAAGTAGTTGATTAGGAAGAGACTGAGCAGTAACCTTCTCTTTTCTCCATGGGTGACTGCTGAGTAATTAGGAACGGTCATAAGCATGGTCAATTCCTCGTTATATATGCGGGCTTTTAAAGTCATCCTCATATATCTCTCTACCTAAAATTTCTATTTAAAAAAATATATATATATTTAGTTCTTTTTTTTTAAGATAAAATATTTAATTCTTTCAAGTTCATTTTGTGCAAACGGCACACGTCTTTCTTTTTTCTCTCTTTTTTTTTTTCGGGGGGGGGGGGGGGGTGGGGGTTAATGATAATGAAGTATTAATTAATTCCTGGTGAAAAATAGAGCTTAGCTTGGTAGGATTACAAAGAAATACATAAATATTTTATTATTTTTTCACCTATTGATGAAGTGTCACATATATAATTTCTAGGAATGTACGTAATAGATTTTCATGCATGTTTCGTACATGTCATTCCATGACAATTTTTTGGCTATATTAATTTTTTATAATAATCTGATTAATACTAATTTTTTATAGGAAAATGCTAACAAATGTACTTAGGTTATTGGTTAACAATCAATTTTAGAAAATTTTTTACATCACTTTTATGGGAAATGAAAAAAGCTGACAAAACATTAATTACTTTTTTTTCTTTTCTCATAAAAACTTTCTTTAACTAAATTGTTAACCAATGTCCGAAGGACATTTATTAGCATGACCATTTTTTATATTATATATCGCAATTAGATAATTTTTCAATATCCTTAATTCTCATTTAGGATTAGAAAAAATATCTTTGGACACACTTACATGATAGATTCAATAAACTTGAAAGACGTGCCATATATAAGTTCAAAAGTCTTAAATTTCATTGTCAAATGTCTTGTATTTGAATTGACACCTCCCCATGTTCGGAGTTAGCAACATGTTGTAATTATTTCTAAAAAAAAATCTTAAATTTCATCCAAAACTCTTTAAAAAGTCTTAAAAGTCCTTGTCATTGTTGGCTATCAGGATCAGGATTACGCTTACATAAACAAAAAAGGCCACACAACGAGACTGAGAAAAGCCATGTTGCAATCACGTCGTAGGAAATTTTGAAAACAGGCGTGATGCTCACTTGAGCCCAAACAAGGACTGGTGCAATTTGCAAACTAGAGGCTAAGATTGAGATTGACACTTCCCATGACCGTACCATGGAATCTAGGAGGAAGAGACATGTACACCTCTTAAAACAATTTGCCATGTAAAAAGACATTTTTCACATCGAATTGAACAAGATGCCATCTCTAAATCGCAACAATAGCCAAAAAAAGTTAAGCACAATAACAAATTTGGCCATTGGAGAAAAATTCTTGAAATAATAAAAATATTGGATTATTGAGTAAAGCCCTTTGCCACGACTCTAGCATTGTAACGTTCAATGCTACCATAGGATAGGATATTTTTCTCCGGAGAAGGATATATTAAAGAGATGCTTAAGAAATTTGAGATGTCAAATTACAAGCCAACAAACCCCCTCATAGACTGTTTGAGTTAAATTTTTAAATCATGACAATGACAAGAAGGTAAATCTAATATTCTTTAAGAGTTTAGTTGGAAGATTGAAGTACTTAATATGCACAAGACCAAATATATCAATCTTCAGCTCCCAACCTTTTAATTTATGGCTTTTCATTGGAAGCACTTCCTCTTCCTTGTCCATGCCATCAAATGTACCGTGTGGCAATCTATGGTGGTTTTGCATCAAAATTTTTGGGTTTTAGTGTTTATGCGTAGAAAGTGGAGAAATATTTATTTGGTAAAAAGTGGAGAATAGTCATTCATGTTGTAAAAAAAAAAAAAAAAAACAAACAAACCTTATTGCACTGCAGAAAGGTAAGACAAGTATATTCTGCAATAGCCAAGGTTGTCAAAATCAGGATCCTATATAGGATCGTGGAAGGTTCATAAAATTGTGGATTGTAGAATCGGATCGTGGATAGTAAGATTCTAATTTTTTAGAGAAAAAGCAAAAAAATACATTGGTAGTAGCTTTATATGTCAAATAATCTCATAAAGTACGAATTCATCCGTTTAAAAAAACAAAAAAACAAAAACAAAAACAAAAAGCAAAGATTTGCATCAATATGATGCCATATTTATATCATGAATTGTCACGTGATCTTTGTGGATATGGCTATACCTATACTTTAAACTAATGAAACAAATATACTTAAATATTAATACAATGTATCCAAAAAGTTTGCCTAATGTTTAAATAGCTACCAAGTGCCAAAATAACTATCATCAACACAATTGGAAAATAGTTCCAATTTCTAAGTTTCGAGTTCAAAATATAAAATAAGTTTGCAAATAGCAACTAGCTAAATAGCTAATCATAGTACAAAATCCAAAAGCAAATCCACTTGGAGAGAGGGGAGAGAGTGAAAAGGCCGTCAAGATGATATTAGGGGTTTAGGGAATAAGGTTTTAATTTAAAGTGAGAGTGTTTTTTTTTTTTTTTTAAGTTTATAGAGAAAATGATTGTTTCAAGTAATCTTTAGGTGTTTAATATGCATTGAAACTAACCATAAGGAAGTGGCTAAGTACCCGTTTGGGTACTCATGAAAAGCCAGCTTATTGCATCTGCATTTCCTTTTTTTTTTTTTATAGCCGCACATTTCTGTGGCTGTTGGCATTTCCAGTGGGTCCTGTATACTATTCACAGGACCCACAAACCTCTTATTTCAACAAAAAATTCATTAAAAATAGGTTTTACGGTACTATTCACATATTTAAAAATTATTATGCTATAGTGTTTTCTATTTTCTGTTTTCAGCAAAATAAGCGGTATCCAAACACACCCCAAAGTGATAGTTAGAGCTATGGACTATTTAAAATCAATGAGGAAATAAAATATTTTTATATAAGTTTTATGATTGGAACAATATAATTTTTATTAGTATAAGCTTAACTTATCATCTAAAAAATTGTGTAAAGGATTGTGAAAAACTTTTCATTCCTAATCTTATTGATTTAAAATTGAAAGCTAAGCTTACTTGTAAGGTAAATTCCATGCCTTGCTGGGCTTTAACCTTTATATATATACTAGCTAAAGGTCGTGCGATGCACGATTTTATTATAAATTTATATAGAGAATACCTTATGTCCAGAGCTGGCGTAAACCAGCTCTTTTATGTCACCAATAATATAGTACCACATCAGCTTTTTAATGAAAAGTCAATACATTCTAATACACACTCACAGCTCATAAACCTTCACTCCTCAATCAAACTTAGATGTGGCAAAACGGGTAAGTCGGGTCAAGTTTAGGTCGGGTCAATTAGGTTTGCGGGTCAAAACGGGTCATTTTTAAACGGGTCAATCGGGTCGCGGGTCGAGTCAGGCTGTAGGACGGGTCGAGTTGACTCGTATTTTTCAAACAAGTTTTTTTTTTTTTTTAATAAATAGATGCAATCTGTCAATTGTTTCTAAGTTCCTTAACTGTGATTAGATTTTTACTAGTGATACTGTTACCACTTACCAATTACCACTAAACACTTGATACCCAAATTTAGTACAACTCTTGTTCCAGCTTTCTAGAAGCTAATCTTGGTATAATCTTTGATCTGTTTAAAATAGGAAGAGAAAATGAAGGTGGCAGACAAACTATAATGGAGTACATAACATATTAAATAAAGAAGAATAAGTAAATATTTTATAAGAATTATACCTCAATTTCAATCTACTTAACGTTGGTAGACGTGGCAAAACAGGCAGAGCAGGTCGGGGTCGGGTCAATTGGATTGCGGGTCAATTGGGTTGCAGGTCAAACGAGTCAGGTCAAAAAATTCTGACCCATTTTTCCATGTCTAATCAAACTACACGATAGTCTTAAACAAACCCCAAATCAAATTCCTCCTCTCCTCTTAGCACCGAAGCTTCACCCAGCCGCTGCACACGTCGTCTCTAGAGCTGGCGCCACCGCACCGAACTCAAGGTTTGTACTTTTATGATTTTCTGTTTCTCCTATTTTTGGATTTCGTGATTTTGATGGGTTTGGGATAATTTTTTTGGGATATCAATATGTTCATAGTAGTATAGGTGTGGTTGATTTGGCATGGATTTTGCTATTTTTTGGTGTTTTGATTGGATTCTTAAGTGGTAGGTTCAAACCCTAAAAAAAATCTGATTGTGATTTTTTTTTTCCAGCTAGTCTGGATTCTTTATGTTAATACTTACATATCATTCATGTTGGGCTGGCTGTGTTTGGTTTCTGAAATATTGGAGTAATGTAATGTAATTTAAAGGGAACAAGTTAGTTAGTGAGTTACTAGTGGTAGATTCATTTACTCAAAAACTTCCTTTTTAAAAATTTAATTTTACTACATTTTCTCAGAATTTTAACGGACCATAGTTTGCTGTAGTAGATTGTGGATCCAAATTTCATTTCTGTTCCTTTTTTTTTTGTAAATTATTAATTAATTAATTTTGTTAAAAATAACAGTTCTTTTGATAATCAGCTATATGGACTCATTTTGCTTAAAATATCTATTGTGTTTTCGTTGTTTTCATTTCTCTAGTGGCAGTGGCTATAGATCTCTAAGTTTTAATTCTATATGATTACTCACATTTCTTTGGGTCATGTCTTGTGTAGATCTTTGATACAAGTAGTAATATTTCTTTGTTTACTCTCTACTGTATACCAAATTTGGCTTAGTAAAAAAAGAAAGAAAGACTATCACATTTTGGGGCACTTCAAGTTTGTTCTTTTGTTCTTCCCTAATAGGCTTTTTATTCATAGCAAAATGAAAAACTAATTTGAAATGGCCATGTTGTGAGTGTCCGTTGTACATTAGGTAGCCATATAGGTTGATTAAGTAATGGAAAGGAAAAAAGAAGAAAAGGAATGGAAATGGGGTTCTGTGTGGGTTCTGTGTTTTGCGTAGAAACCACATGAGGTTTATGCATTTTTCCCTTTTTTTTTTTATGGTATTACTATTAGTATTATGCCATTTTTTGGATAATTAATGGAACTTTATTGATACCAAAAAAAATAGTTACCCAAGAATATAGGATGTATACAATTGGGGACATTACAATCAATCGCCCCAAGTACAATAATCAATCAAGTTACAAACTGAACATAAAGAATAACAAGCCACAACTAACATCCAACCCAGGAAGTGTTCACAACTGACATGTTCTATGTCTTATTCTCAAGAAGTGTTCAAGACTCAAGAGAGCCATTCTACAGCCTGGACCACCTCAAAGTTTTGCACTATAGAATGTTTAGGAAGTTATAAAACCTCGGGTAATTGACACATAACTCTCTCTACTCTCTATATACTACACATTGTGCTTGCTATTTGCATATTGCCAGTATTTTGGTCATTGATCTTGTTGGGCATACATGCTTACCATATGGTCAAATGTATCTATTATTATAGGTCTCAACCCAAACAAGTGTTGTTGGAAGTAGTAGAGATGGTAGATATGGAAAAGGAGTTGGAGCTGGAAAAGGAAGAGCTGGAAATTAAGCTGGAAAAGATTGAAGGGTAGTAGTAGTGCTAGTTTTGTAGGACTTTTTATATATTAGGACCTTTGATTGTTCGAACCTTTTATGGTTACTATTTTGTTCATGTAAGGACTCAATTTGTAACGATCCCAAATTCGTATTAGGTTCGAACGTTAAAGGCCCAAACAATAAATTTATAGAGTGTGGATGTCAAAGAACTAGGTTAACTTCAAAAGAAAAATGAGTAAACTTAACATTTATAGATGGATTAGTACTAATATAACGATCAATTTCTCCTTGAAACAAGTTCAGTTCTTTATTTCATAAGGTTTTCTTCTAAGTACCCTTTGTTTAGAAGTTCTGATCCCTCTATCTCAATGCATTCTTCTATGTTATATACTGCCCTCTTGGTGTCATCTTCACCACACACGTGTAGGTTGGGTTCGGGGGATCCCTTCCTGTCCCATCCAACACTTTCTGGAACCTCCAACCAGCAGCTGTAAGGCTGCCTCATCACTGTTCAGGTATCACCTCCACATTAATGTGGCTAGAGAGTTGGTTGAGAGGTAATTAATGTGGAGGCAGCTATTGTTAAAGATATTTGTTTACCTTTTCTTTCTTACCCTTGGTCCCATGTCCCACCTTTAGTGGTAACGTAGCTCTGAAGTGCATTTGTAACAACATAGAGTTCAGGTCATCCTCGGACTCATATTGCCGAGAAGGATTTTGTCCTCGGACGAATACTGAACTCACCTTACGTGATATCTACTCTTCCTTTTGTTTGCTTACCCTTATAACCTGATATGGGCCTCCTCGGACAGTTTTACATCCTTAGATGGGCCACAGGCCCAATTAACATGATTTTAATAATTTATTGATTAACTAGCCCCCACAGTACAGCTGTCCATAAGCTTATTTGATGGTGTTAATGGACAAAAGTAACCTATTTTATGTTGATCTTAGGTAAGACCTTTGGTTAAGCTTATATGATGGTGATACTAGACATAAGTATCCTATTTTTTGTTGGATAATAGTTTACAAAACCTTTATGTTAACAACTAAATATTAAAGCAACTCGACTAAATTTATTTATCTTATGTGGTGTTTTTTTTTAACAAGCTATTGAGCAATATGATGGTGATACTGAACAAGCTTATGTGGTGTTATATTGAACAAGCTGTTGAACAATATTAAGGCAAATCAACTAAATGCCAATTTCCATTGCAAGAAATGCATTTCAATTTCCATTACAATATAATATAACGAGTGGCCATTACAATTGTCATTACATCAAATAAGATAAGAAACTGACTACTTTTTCAAAACAATTGTCACTACAATCTTTTACAATAACTAAACTACAATTCACCTATTCTAAATACAAGTCCTTGGCCATTTGCTTTCACATGCCAAACTAATTAGCCTTCTCTAACTACAGAATTTTAGCTTCCAACTTGTTAGCCTTTTGTACTAATCCAGTGATAATTTGCTTAGCTCTGGTACAAATTTCTCCAATAATCCATTGTACAAAGTTGCAATTTACACTTGTCTACAATTTTAAAATATGCAGACAATTATCCAAGTTTGATAATCTGACCAAAATATGACCAAAACTGGGCAACCAACAAGCATTCTATCCTTAGCAGGCATGCCTTATCAGCCATCACTTATCTCTGCACCCTTATCAACATTATCAATACGCTCTCTATCAGCATTAGCAACATGCACTCCTTGCAACTTCAGACAAGCTTGTGTCATATTAAAGCCAATGTAGAATACAAAAAATTTATAAGTCACATAGCCATATTCCTCACTATTTATGTTACTAAGTTTCAAAATCAACCACATTGTGGAAGTATCCATGCTACTTAGTCTCAAACTCCATGCCAACTGAAAGGTACCCAATCAACCACAGTATCAATGCCCTGAGAGGAATTTTTGTCATCCTATTAAAATAACATCAAAACAAATAGGTGAGCTTAAGCTTTATAGAAAGAAAAAGACTATGACTAACAAACTCAAAAATATACAAAACAAGCCTAGAAATATATAATCGACTTGAGGAATATGCATAACAAACCTAGAAATATACATAACAAGCCTAGAATCAAGACAAAAACACTGCTAAGAACAAACATTATAATCAAAATAGGAAATATTATAAAACAAAATCTTTATTTCCTTGCACTACAAATTTCAACTATTAAGATATAAAATAGAAGGAACCTATTCGGAACTTTTTTTGAGTTCCAACCGCTCTTGCTTCTTCTATGTAAAACGAGCTAGTCAAACAATTATTTCCTTCTGCACATTCTACGACTGGATGTAGAAGTTTATAAATTATGAGGAAGACAAACCTTGCCATACTTCTGACTTATTGCTTGGAGGTGTAAGCCATCTTGCTGGAATCCATGGACTTCGCCTGGGAAAAGAAGTAAAATTTGTCAAGAAAGATTGATCATTAATTCATGCTTGTTGGAATAGGTCAATGATGAGAAGTGTGTGTAAGACAAATATAAGCAGTTATAGAATAATTGAAATTCTGGATGGATTCAGAACATCCTCTAAGTTGTTCTTTGAAGCCCACATTACCATTCTAAATTACATCATTAGATAGCATCTTCTAATGCCATTAGAAAACATCAAACATAGGATTGTTTACCTAGTGAGCATCATTAACGGGGATATGAAATGTGCTATTATAATGTATTTTAAACTCTTGAGGCTTTCCAAGGTACTTCTCATGTGAAGCCGATGCAAGATACAGAGTGCCACTTAAAGATTCACAAAATCAAGCTTTATATCAACATAAACCTTTCACATATCTTTGAACTAATTGAGATGGAACTCTAAAATCTGCAATTGGAGAGCATGTCAATTTATCAAGCTATTGAAATTCATCATTCACATCAAATCCTAAAGATCCAAAATCTTCAGATGATAATACAGGCTGTATCTTCTTGTCATCAAGGCCAATCATAACAGGATTCTCTAAACTAAGTTTGGCAAGATGATTTACTTTTTCATTTAAGGTAGCAGATAATAGCAAATTCTGTCATTGAGGCTCAAAATTACATGAAACGACACTCTCTTTGTTAGCAAACTCATTTGATACAATCAAATTTTTTTAGGTTTAAACCTACCACTTAAGAATCCAACCAAAACCCATGAAAATACTACAAATAAGAAGCAAAATCCATACTATATCAACAAAACCCAAACCAATATGAACAAATTGATATCCAAAAAATAATCCAAACCCATCAAAATTTCGAAACACAAAGTTCGGGGAAATAACTAATCAAACAATAAAGAGAAATCAGAACAAACCTTGAGTTTAGGTGCAACGGTGCCAATTCCAAAACGATGTGTACGGCGGTGCCACCTGCGGGGTGGAGTTCCGGTCCGGTGGTAAGAGTAGAGGAGTAGATGGAATAGGTCTAGGCATGCTTGATAGAGTCTGCTCTCTGATACGTATGTGAGGAATATAATTGTGTGTGATAGGGTGTATGGGTTTTTCATTAAATGTATGGCGTGGCAAACATTGATTGGTGGTGTAAATCTGGCCTTTTACGCCAGCTTCTAACCGCATGTTTTCTCATTTATATAATATAATAACAAACAAAATAAATTGTAGTAACAATCATCAAATATAAAATGATAACACCTCAATGAAAAATTATCTTCTAATATACCTATTGTGCTATAATGAGACATGTAGTTATATGTATCGAATTGTTTGCATTAGAATTTTGTATTTATTGGATCTACAACA
This sequence comes from Quercus lobata, assembly GCF_001633185.2. Classification (NCBI taxonomy): domain Eukaryota; kingdom Viridiplantae; phylum Streptophyta; class Magnoliopsida; order Fagales; family Fagaceae; genus Quercus; species Quercus lobata. The sequence continues at coordinate 55,171,735 of NC_044914.1, forward strand.
TTGTTTAGAGTTTGTACTTGACTTTTGTTTATTGTCATAGCATAACAAATTTTTAAAGGAAACTAGCTTCTTTTGAGGATGAATGTTCTCTTGCACAAATATTCAATTCTTGAATAGTGTCCCCCCCCCCCCCCCCCTCTTTAGAGATTGAATTTGTAGCTCTTTGTCATTGTTCATTCATAATGGATCTTCGTCTTAATCTTGCACCTCTTGTTATTTCAATGTTGTTCAACTAATTTAAGCAAAAGGAAAAGTTTATGCCAAAAAACTATTAATTATTAGGCTCAAAACACTTGAAAACAAATTTATTATGAAATAAATGTACACAATTCAAGCAGATGAGTTTGTAATTCGCTACTAATTTATTGTTGAAAATGAATGTATGACTATATTGGTACCTTCAAATGTTTATTGCTTATACGGTCTGTTGTAAGAATAGTTTATTCTTTGTCTTTTCTTGACTGAATCTATAGATCTTGATTAAATTTATAATTGATCTTCATTTTATTCTTGTAACTCTTGTTATTTCATCATTGTCAACTATTTAACCGAAAAAATAAAATAAAAATAAAGGCAAACAACTATAGTGTACACAACCAAACTAACTGTATGTATATTTGAAAGATAAATCAAGTGCATCTAAAGTGTAAAAAATACTTGCCTATAGGTCAGTGGTGGTGGCGATGCCTCCCATGTCTTGTGTATCTCTAAAATAATCAACAAATGATTTTCTCATACTTGCACAAATAAGGTTATTCTGAAAAAATGAGAGAAGACTTAATAAAATAAAATAAAATTGTATTTGAAGGCATAAAAGTAATTTTATTATTTTACTTTAAAACTTACCTTCTCATGAAGTAGCACCAAATCAAGACTCATAAGTTCATTATTTGCTTTAATATTAAGTACTTCCCACATTCTTGTGACTCTTACTCTATATTCCAATCGTCTTTTACAATGTCGATTTCATGATAAAAAACTATAAGCAAAAAAAAAAAAATAATAATAAAAATCAAAATCAAAATTAAAATTTTATCAACAATTTATCATCAAATTAATATCAAGATTAAAAAAGTATGATATTTATCTAAAAGAACTTTAATAAAAATAACTAATAAATTAGAGATGCATTCTCCTTTTCTTTATATCGTGGTAATGTTGAAGGTGCTCAATTTGATGGAGGAAAGTTCCTTCATAGATTGATATTGTAAGCTATTATAGTAAAAAAAAAAAAAAAAAAGTTTATGTGCATGCATATTGTGGTTGCACGATTTTCCTGGCCCAAATTCTATTGATCAGGCCTTGGCCCAAGGTGCAACCCATAATAAATATTTGTAGAGGATGGGTCAAAGAATTTAGCCTCAGTGAGCCTATTCGGTCTGATACATGGGCAGTATTGTTGCAGAAAATAAAAACACAAGAAGGAATCTCTAACGTATGATTCTATTTCTTCAATTCCGGATACAGTTCTTTCGTCCCCCCTCTTTGAGGGACTCCCCTACATTATATAGCTCTCCTCTTCTCATCTTAACCTTACACTTGTTAATCATCTAAGCATCTACTTGAGCACCTGTCCCATCAGACGCCCTTATCACTCCCTTTGTGAGTTGCAGAGGCCAAGGTAGTACTGTTCAAGGGTCTTTTCCTCATTAATGCGGCCAAGAGGGTGGTTGGGGCGCAATTAATGTGGTGGTGGCAGCTTTCCATGAGATATTTTGGATTTTATTCATTTTATATGTTGGGAGGATGAACTGAAATGGTTGGGGAGAGTTCCTCGTGTGGGTTTCGTAGCGTCCGAGGAGGAGTTACTCTTCGAACAGGTTTCCTTGGCGCCATGGGGACTAATGCTTTATCTGTGATTTCTCCTCGGACAGGACGCTCCTCGGAAGGGCCTGAATTTGGACTAGCCCATTATTTTTGGGCCGGGCCCCACACATATGTATGTCAGTTTATACCAACTCTTAAAAGATTTTTTTTTTTTTTTTTGGAGAAACCAACTATTAAAAGATGAGTTGTTGTGGTTGATTGTGTTTTCTTCTACCAAAATATCATTGAGTTGATTCTTCTAATCTAAGAGTCATGAATAATAACCATAAAATATGATTGTCCTCTAAATCAAAATTGAGGCTAATGTGAACAAACAAAAAAAAAATGTTATCAACAATTTATCATCAAATTAATGCTAAAAATAAGATTGTCCTAAAAATCAAAATTAAAGGATAAAAACAACATATAACCATTGGAATTCATATATGATATACAAAATTGGAACCCACTTTATCTTTATGGTTAACTAAAACAATTAATATTAATAAAAATAAGGGAGATCGTGAGAGAAGAATTATAAAAAGAAAAATCTAACATGCACAGACTACAGTTCATAACAAAAAAATTTATATGATATAAAAAATAATATAAAATCACCTCTCAAACTATAAGCATATAAATTGGATAAAACTTAAGGAAATTAGGTTAGCAAAAGACAAAACAAATACACAAAATCTATTCAATTTGATGAAAAATACATACCCCTACAAGGTTATTGTAGGTAGAAAATTGTATGGTTGGTAGTAAAAAATCATAATTTTATCAAATATATATATACACACACTCCAAGTTGAAGAAGTTGATATGAACAAAAAGTCTCCACATTGAAGAAGTTCTTATGAAAAAAAAAAAAATTGTGCCGTGATGAGAGGAAATAGCAAAATCTAAATTAATGTCTATCATAAAATTTGTAGATAAAAACAAAAAATTGTATTCCACACAAGTCAATTTTATATTAATTGGATATTATTTATTATTCAATCCATAAACTTATATGAATATGATTTTAACATGCAAAAAAAAAAAATTAGAATATTTTATAATGAGATATTTATTAATTTATAATAATTTTGAAACTTCACAAGTATAAAGTGTATAAACTATAAAAAGAAAATGTAATCTTACAATGGATATGTCAAAATACATGTTAAATAAAAAAGTATTGGATTGTATAACATTATCAAAAATTATAACAAGTATATATAACTTGAATTCAACCCATATACATATACGATTAGAATCATCTAGAATTCTTAAGCTAACTCTATTATGGAGTTCTTAAAATCATATTTATTCATTTTGAAAAGAGTGGATTGGACTTAGTCATATCATCAATAATTTAAATAGATACCTAAATGATAATAGTCAACATTTTTTTAAATATTAAGTAGAGTTGCCGTAATAATTATAGAGAATCTTAGTCCATGTATTTAACTCATCTAATAAACCCAAACCAATTACATAACTTGAACAAGTACAAAAGTCAAGGTTTGTTAAGAACTTATGGGTAGAACTCACTCCTGAAAAATGGCTTGCCAGGGAAGAGTACTCAAGAGCTTATATACACATGCTTAAGCTTACACTTAAGTAATGTGGGACATTAGGATCATAACATACCACCATGCTTCGCATCTGACGTCCTTGACGGCTCACTTAGGGGACACTGACCCAATAATAGTCCTTTCTCTTTTTTGGCGGTTCCACTCATCTATAGTAACGTTTGATTACTTAAGGTGGTGATTGGCTCTGATACCAAATTATACAAACTTATAGATAGAAGTCACTCTTGAAAACCGGTTTGCAATGGAGGGTGTCTAAGAGCTCATATACAAGGATACTAGGATCATAACAAGGTTGGAGCTTTTTTTTTCGTTTTTTGTTTTTCTTCTCTCTCTTATGTATATGATAGGATTTGAACCTATGGTTGTTCACTCCATGACAATTATTTTTTACCATCAAACCAAGACTCCAATTAGTTTTTTTTTTTTTTTTTTAATTATTATGTAGGTGAGACTTGAACTTTGACCTCTTATTCGATGATAAGAAACTTTACCAGTATTAACTAAAACTCACAAAAAATTTCATTCACTTGAACCCCAATATATACACATAGACGCAAGTGAAAATTTCTAATAATACTCATGCCATGGATTAAGATCTTTAGAGTTTTTAGAGTAACTTGACCATATTTTTAAAAAAAATCATATCTATTTATTTTTAAATAAATGGATTGAATTTTGTCACGTGATCAAAATAGATGGATTGGATTATTTTAGAAATTCTATCATGGAGTTACACTAGAAACTTAGAGGGTCTTAATCCTCATTCTATATGTATACATGATTACGATTTTTTTTTTAATAAAAAAAAAATGTGACAAAAAGCCTTTAAATATAACAAATAATACTTATTGGCATTTGATTAACCTACTAACTTAATAACTATTTAGATCTATGTTTGTTTCTCTAATTCGAGCAAAAATCATAGATATCCATCTAATTTATGGATTTATTTAAATATATCAGACTAACTCTATAAATAATCTTACTCTAATTGGTGAAAATCATCAATATCATTTTACCAGAATTTTGTGACAAATTAATTAACTACAGAGATGGAACCACTTAGAGATCAAGGAGACCATGGCCTTCTATGAATTTTGAGATTAGAATCGTCTCTCTCTCTCTCTCTCTCTCTCTCCTATAAAAAAATGATCTTATCAGTGATTATGTTTTTATGACTAAAAATGCTTTGGGATTGATAAATATCATTTCTTTTCCATATATTTACTTTCTTTTGCTATCAAATTTACTAATTTCAATTATAAGAATAGAAATTTAAAACAAAAAACTAAAGAAACTGGAGGTTAACTATATCTATTTGTTTGGGTGATTATATCAAGATTGCGGAACAAATTATTTTCTGAAAATCATCCCTCTCACTCTTTTCATTTCTTTTCTTTTTCTTTTTGTCCTAATTTTGATGCGTAAAGAATATTGTTGAATTGAGAGGAATTGAAACTTGAAAACACTATTTTTGTGTCATTTTTTTTTTTTTGGCATTTTCTCAAAGTTATATTTTTATCTCATTGTCCTAATCACCCATTCATCATGTTTTCTTTCGTTGTTCTCAAGAATGATTTTTTTTTTTTTTTTTTTTTTTTTATATAGGATAGGACAACATAATTTTGTTTGTATAAGCAAATTTTAGGTAGACTTCGAGTTTAGAGACAAAGGAAATTGATATTAAATTTTGGCGAAACTATACTATTGGTCCCTAAAATTTGTCATGTGTGTGCAATTGGTCCCTTAAGTTTGAAGCGAGCATAATTGGTCCCTCAAGTTTTAAAACTGAGTTGTATTAGTCATTTTATTAACTGCCGTTAGTGGTGTTACTTACGTGGCTAACAGAACAATGAATTGGCATTTTTTAAATGATGTGGCATGTTTTTAATTAAAAAAATTAAAAAAAAAATAGTTTCCATGTTAGAAACAATATTCAAAGTATTTTGAACCTACTGTATTTTGTATTTTGTATAAGTTCATGACAATGCTTATATTGTCTATGCAGGGATGTATACTGAAGGTATATAGGATTGTATTGTGAGTGGCTTTTTCCTTTTCCCACTTCCCAGAATCAACTTTGGTGCAGGGTGGACCATAACCAAGCCATATTGTCTAGCTTCTTTCCTTGTTGCCAATGAATGTATCAATTTTCAAGACTATCCTATTGTATAAGAATGCGATGGGATTCAATTTTGGCCTTACAAAATAGTAATATAACTAGTAATGAATTGTAGTTTGGGAAGATAAATTCAATTATGTTTGATTCCCATGAGATTCTTCAAGAGGGCAGGGCAAACTGTATTAGGTTTTAATTTGAGGGAGGCGGCAATGGTTCAATGGTTGTGCGAGAGAAGCAATGCTGTCACTGGCGGTAACTAGGGCTAGGGCTTGGGCTGTTGCCCGCGGCAACAAGGCTTGGCTTTTTCTTCCCTTCTCTCTCTCGTGGGTGGGTTTTTTTTTTTTGGTTAATGTTGAATCGGTGGAGAAGAGAAAGATGATCTGCAAAAAGAAAGTGATAGTGGTGAAACTGTTGTAGTGTTTGGATAGATGAACACATGCCACATCATTAAAGAAAATACCAAGTCATTGTTCCGTTAGCCACGTAAGTAATATCACTAACGGTAGCTAGTAAAATGACTAATACACCCTCTATCACCTATTAAGATGAACCATAAGAACCGGAAGAATATATAATATATAACATATTTAACTTGAATATAAAATGAAGAGTTAGATACTTGAATATACAATGAATTGACAGAATGACTTTACATGTAATAATATGATAACACTTTTTATAATATATAAATGGATCAAATGACAAAAACTAAAACTGAAATCAAAAAGACCAAAATAAAAAAATTAAACAATACAAGACAAGAATTTTGTAGTTGTCAATGAAGAATTGAAAAGATTAAAGAAGAAAGAGGAAGGGAAAGGCAATGGCTGAGGTAAAGGCCAAAAGGTGAGAAAAAATAGGGGTAGGGGTAGATAGGGGTGAAAATAGCCAAATATCATCTTTGGCCAAAATAATTAGCAATCTACCACTATTTAGAAAATATTCAACAATTTACCACTTTTTTAAAACTCGAGTTTGATATGTAACTCGAGTTCCACAAACTCAAGTTCTATAATGGCGCCTGTTGACCTGAAATTTTTTAATTCAAAAACTCTGTGGAACTCAAGTTATGCATCACAAAAATAAATTTATCTTTGAGAGTGTAGGTGGCAGATCAAAATAATTGCAGGAGGGGTGATCACTGACTAGTTGTAGAGGGCAACAGGTGTTTCTGACCATTGAGGTAATGGCAAAGAGTTCACAACTCCTTGGATTTCAAAAAGCATTAACTAATACAGTTGCACTGATTGAAGACCCACTTTGTTGACATCTTGTTTTGATCAGCACTAGGAAGTTCCTCAGCAACATGGATGACTTCAATTTGGAAAAGAAAGTTCCTTGGCAACTAGCTGCACTGATTAAAGACTAAAGTGCATAATTGTTGGGTTTCACAGGTGGAACTTGAGTTTCATTCTCCTATTCAAATTTTCACAGAACTCGATTGTACAGAGCTCGAGTTCCACTTTGCGTAGTTCCCCGTGAACTTTTTAATTTAAAAAAAAGGTCAAGTTAGCACATAACTCGAGTTGATGGAAACTCGAATTACATGTAAAACTCGAATTTTAAAAAAGTAATATTTTGCTATTTATTTCGTAATCAGTAGTAGATTGTTAATTATTTTGACCAATGATAATATTTGGCAATTATGACTAGCATATAGGGCTGTTTAAAATTCCAATGATAACTTTTTAGATGTTTTTTAAGCAAATTTAAAGTGTTTCCACTTACATGACATAGTTAGCAACAGATTTTTTTTTTTTTTATGCATGTTAGCAACAGATATGCCCATCATAATCTATGGAACCTTTATGCTACTAGCCATGTGGACGACATTAAAGCTCCAAGTTGTGCATTTTGGTTTGCGCCTAGACTTGTGGGTTATATAAATAGAAATAACACATGTATCAACGACTGCAGTACAATATGGATTTGGATTCAGTGCAATACCTAGGGTATTGCACCAGGTGCAATTACACTACACCTACTCATATTAATTTTTATCATTTTTATTTTTAACTTTTTTTTTATTCAATGGTTGAGATTGAAAGGTTTTTTTTTTTTTTTTTTTTTTTTCAACTTTCAATCTCAGCTGTATCTTACTATTGCATCAGGTGCAACACCCTGTGTATTACACTTGGATCCTAATTTTAAAGTTTTTATTTATTACAATACTAGATAATGCGCGTGCGCTTTTGATGGTTGGATAATAAATAATGAAATCATATACTATTTTTGATGGTTGGATAATGAATGTTCATTTTTTTCTTTTTCTTTTTTTGATAGGAATAATGAATGTTCTAAACCAACATGGTTTGCAAAAGCTGCTGTTAACAGCAACTTACGGGGGCCATTAAAACATCCCATTATATAAAGAGAAACAGAAACAATGAAAGAAACTATAAATAACAACTACAGTCGGCAAGTCAACACAGCTCAAACTCAAAACACCCATGGGTTTCTCCCAAGCCTTTCTGTGCTTCTTTGCTCTCCTTATTTTTTTGCCATTCCTTTCAATTTCATCCACGGTTGAGCAAATTTATATCATTCACATGAAACACCAAGACAAGCCTTTCCCTTACGCCACTCACCACGACTAGTACTCCGCTCAGCTCCAATCTCTCTCTGACTTCAATTCATCCCTCCTTTACACTTAGACCGACGCATTCAATGGCTTCACTGCCAAACTTGACTCGGACCAAGTCAAATCACTCCGCTGATCCAACTTAGTCCTCGGTGTTTACGAAGACACCCCCTATCCCCTCCACACCACTCGCACACCCGAGTTCCTTGGCCTTCACACCGAATCCAATCAAAAAACCCATTTCCTCGAACAAGCCTCCCACAACGTTATTATCGGTGTTCTAGGACAGTGGTATCTGGCCCGAGTCTAAAAGCTTCGATGATTCGGTTCACTGCAACAAAAAATGTTTATTACAACAAAAAATTGTTGCAATAACATCAAAATCATTGCAATAGTTTATGCGAAGTGTTGCAATAAAATTTGAGGTAATAACCCTATGCTACAAAAAAATTTGATGCAATAAATCTTAAATATTTTAATGAAAATTTTAATGTAATAATATATTTGCTATTGCAATAAACAATTTATTACTTCAAATATCTTGTAGCAATAGGCTATTATTTCATGAATTTTATAACAATAGATTGTAAAGAATTGACAAAAATAATTTGGGTTCAAATTATTGCAACGGTATATTTATTGTAATAGTTAATTTTTTCATATTTTTTCTTATAATAGATTGTAAAATAATTGGAATTGGATCATTGTCATAATATATTCATTGCAGATTCATGTTTGTCATTGCAATAGATTGTAAAATAATTGATATTTTAGTTATTGCATTGTTAAATTTGTTGCAATAAGCCATGGGACCCACACCACAAGCATTGTAGCCGAGTCTCTAGTGGCTAACGCCAGTTTCTTCAATTACGCGAAGGGTACAGCTCGTGGGATGGCCACTCATGCGTTGCAATGTATAAAGTATGTTGGAACACTGTGTGCTTTGGTTCTAATATCCTCGTGGGTTTGGATTGGGCTATAAAAGATGGTGTTGATATTCTTTCACTCTCTATCGATGGTGGGTCTTATTCGTATTTTCGAGATCCCATCGCATTTGGAGCCTTTACGACAATTGGAAAGGGTTTTTTTGTTTCTTGTGCAGCCGAGAACGAAGGGCCCGACTTTAGACCGAGTTCACTTGCTCATGTTACACTCGGGAACAAAACCGGTTCATCGATGTGTCTCTATATAGTGGACAAGGAATGGGGAAAAAACTGGTTGGTTTGGTTTATTTAAGAAACAAACGGAGTAGCTTGTGTTTACCGAGTTCACGTGAACTGGATTTGGTTCGTGGGAAAGTGGTTGTGTGCAATAGAGGGGTGAACTCACGTGAGGAGAAAGGAGAGGTTGTATGCGACACAGGTGGGGTTGGGATGATACTCGCGAACATGGCTGCAGACGGTGAGGAAGTGCTGGCTGACAATCACTTATTACCAAATGTAGTGGTGGGGTGCAAAGTAGGGATTTGATCAAGAAGTATTTGAGGTCTGATCGTAATCTGACGGCTCTACTAACTTTTGGTGGGACCGTGTTAAATGTGTGGCCTTCACCCATGGTCGCAAGGTTTAGTTCAAGAGCGCCTAACATGGTGACCCCATATATCTTGAAGCCGAATGTGATTGGGCCTAGGTTTAATATCTTGGCTACATGGTCTGAGGCTGTTGGGCCCACTGGATTCAACATCAAATCAAGTACTATTTCTTCTCTGTCTTTGTTTTTACATACAAGTCTAGAACTTTCTAATGTTAAGCTGACTTTCTTATATCAATTTTTTTTTTTTTTTTTAATATGTGACTTTGTTATATCAATTGGTAGCACATAATAATGAAAAAAAGGAACAGACAAGAAAGAAAACTTTTTAAATATTTAGTAACAGTTTTAGTTTTCTATTTTCAAAAACTTGTTCTTGGAAATATAAATAAAAAATAATTTTCTTGTATTTTTGCAATTAAAAACATGTTTGGTTAGTTAAAATTTTTTTTTTAAAAAAATAGTTTTTGAAGAAAAAAATAGAAAATACTAAATATGTTGTTACTAGGATTTGAACTCTAATGCTAACTCATTAAATAAGATAGATTCGTTAAATTAAATGCGTATTTTCATTAACTTTCGAAAGTTATAAACTAAAAACAGCATTTTGCATGTTTTCAGTTTCCTTCACAAATTGAATTTTGAGAACAGTTTTTAATTTCTGTCCATTTTAGGTTACCAAACAAGTTTTTTCATCTCAAAAATAGAAAATTGTTTTTGAAAACATAAAATAAGGAGGAAAATAGTTACCAAACATATCCTTAGTATCTAGTTCACAAATCATAGGCGTGCTTTGCAATTTCCAAACCTACCAATTGATAAATCTTTTAATTTCATCACCTTAGAAAAATTACTTTGCCATTTCATATATTAACGTGTCATTAAATAAATAAAAAAGAGTAGTCATAAATTTAAAACTCAAGGCCTTAGCCAACTCAGGTGGAAAAGCTAAGGAAACATAACATTCAGAAACAAAACTTAACCCCAAAGAATAGAGAAAGGTTAGAGAAAATGTAAATGTTAAAAAAATGAGTACAATTTTATTTTAAATAAAATATTATATGTTTAATTTTTAAAATAAAAAATTAGAGAAAATATAAATAATTTAATTATATGGAGGATGCGGTTGAGTTTAAATATTGAATAAAGTAAGATGAAAAGAAATAAATAAATATATATATATATATATATATATATATATATAACAATAAACACCAAATTACCCAAATCATGTTATGTAATAGAATAATATATATTATATTCTTATATATTATCTTTAATTTTTTATTACGCAATAGAATAATATTTAACAATCAAAGAAAACAAAAATACTTAAAACACAAAATTAAATTGCATCAACCCAAAGTAGATGCAATTTTGAAATCTTACATATGCGGTCTACTATTTTTGTTTTTGCTCACCCTCATAAGTGACAAAAAGCATTGAAGGATCCTCCTAGCATCTCTCAACATGCTATCTTGCTGGGCAACTCTTCATGTTGCTGCACTATATTACCCTTGTAATCCAAAGCATTATTGGTCAGATAACATATATTTTAAAAGAAAATCTATAGGTAAATATTCTTTATAAGTTTGGAAGCAGGATTAATAATTTAATAGATGAATTAATAAAAATTTTGGCAAAGTGACCAAGTGAATGGTGGAAATTTTCCAATCACCAAACCATAAAGGACATGGATATTTTGACTAACACTCTTGCTCTATTTAAGGAATATGTTGCTTCTTACTTAGGAGTTGGGGCGCATGACAAGTATTGTTTGATTTATATTTGATTTTAGTCATAAGCAGTAGTAAATATAAACAAACATGGACACCCACACAAGCATGCATATTGGCCAAATTCCTTGCAGTACAATGGTGCAGTTACAATGTCTATAGGATGAAGCCCTAGACAATATTTAAACTTCTTTCATAACAACTATTTTGCAACCCGATCATAACCATCACAAGAAATCAAAAATCTTCTACTATATATATATATATATATATATATATATATTCATACATTACCTTTACTATCTAGAGTAAATCATGGAACATTTAAATTTAATTATCATCAAATCAATACTTAAAAAAAGAAGGAATGCATCTAGGAGTAGCAAACCAGTTAGGTGACACTAAAAAAGAAGTCAGCTCATGGCATTAGCAAATCATGGTTTACTTTGAAACCAATAGTCGCACTTGATTTTCACAAAGCTAGATTACTCCATTTGACAACTACTTAATTGAATTGGTACAAGTACATCAATGTCTTGCCCACATATAAGTGGATTGATAGCACTGTTAAAAGCAGCTCATCCACAATGGAGTCCAAGCGCAATCAAATCTTCCCTAATGACTACTGCCTACACTCAAGACAACACCAAATCCCCTCTCCGAGATGTCGCAAGAGGAGCACTTTCCAACCCATGGGCTCATAGGGCCAGTCATGTAGATTCACATGAAGCCCTCTCCTCAAGCCTTATATACGATATCTCAACTGAGGATTACATCCCCTTCTTGTGCTCCTTGGACTACACCATCAATCAAGTCCAAACCATTGTCAAACGCTCCAATGTTATGTGCTCAAGAAAATTTTCCAACCCTAGTGAACTCAATTACCCATCATTCTCCGTCTTTTTTGAAAACAATGGGGTTGTTCGATACACCCAAGTGTTGACGAATGTCGATGCTGCTTGGTCTGTCTATCAGGTGACTGTTAATGTGCCACCATCGGTGGCTATGATAGTAGAGTCTCCAACGCTTTTTTTTTTGAAAAGTAAGGGACAAACAGAATTACACTGTTACGTTTGTGGCAGAGGGAGCAAGAGATGCATCCAAGTCCGAATTTGGGTCAATTGTTTGGAGCGACGGTCAACACCAAGTTAAGAGCCCAGTTGCTTTTCAATGGACAGTTGTCAGATCAAACTTAGAGCCTATGACGTTTTGGGGTTTGTTTTTCCTTCTCCTTTAGGTTCCACTAAAGTCATTGGGTTTGTTGATCTATTCTAGGTGTGTCTGTGGCCATGGTAATAGACTGCTAGCAAGGCCCCTTCTTTGCTTGCCCGATTTATAGGCGGTTTACTTTTGTTTTTTGAGGAAGTATAAGGAGTATAGGCGGTTCACTTTTGTTTTTTGAGGGAGTATAGGTGGTTTACTAGGGAGTATAGGTGGTTCACTTTTGTTTTTTGAGGGAGTATAGGCGGTTTACTTTTGTTTTTTGTGGGAGTATAGGTGGTTTACTTAGTTTCTATTGAAATAAAATTTGTTATATTTTGTAATGGAGGTTTAGCTTTCTTTTGTTTTAAATATATAATAGCAAGTGGTAGTAGGTTTTAATCCCCACTTTTTATTTAGTTAATGGGTGATGTGGCAATCTCTCATCGTCAGTTATAAAAATATAATATGGACAGAGTTTACTTACAAAATTAGTTGTAGTCTAATGCTACAACTTTACTCAATAAAATAAATAATATTACATATTTTGAAAATCTAATAGTTGAACTGTATGCTTTTTACACTCTTAATACTTTTCCAATTTTATCGGATGTCCCTAAAGGGACATCCAATAAAATTAGATATTATTTAGTATATGATCATTAAGCTTGTATATTATGCATAATTTTAAACTACAAAAACTTGCAATTTAAACAATTCATTGATGACATAGCTATTGATTCTTAATTTTCTAAAAAATTTGCAAGCATGGAAAATATAGGGACATCCAATAAAATTAGATATTATTTAGTATATGATCATTAAGCTTGTATATTATGCATAATTTTAAACTACAAAAACTTGCAATTCAAACAATTCATTGATGACATAGCTATTGATTCTTAATTTTCTAAAAAATTTGCAAGCATGGAAAATATAGGGACATCCAATAAAATTAGATATTATTTAGTATATGATCATTAAGCTTGTATATTATGCATAATTTTAAACTACAAAAACTTGCAATTCAAACAATTCATTGATGACATAGCTATTGATTCTTAATTTTCTAAAAAATTTGCAAGCATGGAAAATATAGGGACATCCAATAAAATTAGATATTATTTAGTATATGATCATTAAGCTTGTATATTATGCATAATTTTAAACTACAAAAACTTGCAATTCAAACAATTCATTGATGACATAGCTATTGATTCTTAATTTTCTAAAAAATTTGCAAGCATGAAAAATATAAGAAGAAAATATAATACTTTTTTTTTTTAGAGAGCTAGAAAATGTAATACTTAAGAATTTTGAGTAAAGTTGTAGTTTAAGGCTACAATCAATTTTGTAGCTAAAAGTTGTCCATATAATAAAACTTAAGATTTATTTTAGGAAACATCTTACTCATAAAATTATATTTAATTATATTTTATTATTTTAATATTTGTTATGTGTATATGGAAAATTTATTTATATGGAAATATATTAATTTTAGAATAACTATTTATAAGGAATAAGTAATAACTATTCCCTTTAATAAAGGCATAATAAAACTAAAAAAAAAACTAAACGATAAGAATAACCATTACATTACAATGTTTATTACAATGTATCAAACATGCCCTTAGTTTTTGGTTTTGTTGTGAGAAAGACAATAAATAGTTTATAGTATACCAAACATGCCCTTAATATTTGGTTTTGCCGTGAGGAAGACAATTAAGAGTTTAGAGTATCAATTTGTCATGAAATTTGGTGTGTTTTTTATTTTATTTTGATAAAAACAAAAGTGTGTTAGTCAGTTAATTTAGTCACAAGGCGAAGTTTTATAGTTAGTGTACTGAAACAATTATTTTTTTTTTGGGATAAAGTTTAGATTTAAAATTGGTTGTAGCCTAAGACTACAACTTTACTCAATATCTTTTTTTATTGGAGATGAATTTTGACAAATCCACCATGAGATTATATCTTCATCTTATATCCTCTATACTTGTAAAATTTTTAGAAAATTAAAAATTAATAGCTATCTCATTAATAAATTGTTTAAATTACAAGTTTTTGTAGTTTCAAATTATGCATAAAATATAAGCTTATAGATTATATAGTAAACAATATCCAATTGATACAAAATTTGACATGTATATTAAGAACACAAAAAACATATAATTTAATAGTTAGATTTTTAAAATATGTAATAATATTTATTTTATTAGGTAAGATTGTAGCCTTGGACTACAACCAATTTTTTTGCTAAATTTTGTTTTTTTTTTTTTTTTTTGGTTTGATAAACTGTAGGAAACTTGAACAAAGTAAAGATACTTGGGCAAAGCCCAGCCATATGAGAAAAGAAAAAAGAAAAAACTATAACAGGTAAAAAGAGCCATAACTTTCCAAGCTTATGGTTTTCTGTGAGCAGCCATTAGCTTTGGTACTCTTTTACAAAAATCCAAGGGAATCCAAGATGCATTTTATATGCACATGTGAGAGAGAGAGAGAGATGCATCTTAGACCCAAATTGTTTTGGGCCTGAAGAAACCAGATGGAGTTTTAATAATGCCCTTTAGGAATGTCTTGGACCCAAATTGTTTTACACATAGCAAGCTCAAACTAAAGGCCCGAATATTAATAAGGCCCTTTGCTATAGAAAGAAAAAGAGGCCCTCCTCGATGGTATTGTGAACCTCCTCGATGTTTTTGCTGGTTCGCAGATTCGGCACGTGAAGAGGG
This sequence comes from Quercus lobata, assembly GCF_001633185.2. NCBI lineage: Eukaryota > Viridiplantae > Streptophyta > Magnoliopsida > Fagales > Fagaceae > Quercus > Quercus lobata. Next base: position 55,187,022 of record NC_044914.1, read on the forward strand.
ATTTTAATAGGGTGGCTCATGAGCTTGCTAAGTTTGCTCGTTGTAATAATGTTAGTCACTTGTGGAGAGGAGTTTCTCCGCCTATAGTTAGAACTCTGATGCACTTGGACTGCATGTAGCTGGGTTTGCTGTCTGTAGCTGTGCTGTGTCTGGTTTGCTGTTTGTTTGCCTTGCTTTGCTGTTTCTGGCTTGCTTCTAATGGATTTGTTTCTTATCAAAAAAAAAAAAAAAGAGGCCCTTGTGTCAAAATTTTGACTGAGCCTTCTAGACATTGTCTACAAATATATCCTCTTGATAACATTTGAACCCATGAGTCCATGACTTTAACTTCAACCCCTGTACAAACTTCGTGCTATACTATATAGTATAAACGCTCCTCTGACTCCCTAATATATCAATCTGCAGCTGCCAATCATATGAATTTATGGCTTTTCATTGGAAGCACAAGCACTTCCTCTTCCTTGTCCATGCCATCAAATGTACCATGTGGCAGTCTATGGTGGTTTTGCATCAGAATTTTTAAATTTACTTGTGAATTGCATGTCATTTGTATACATTATATGCACATTTTGATACATGCACATGAGAGAGAGAGAGAGAGATGGGACATTTTATCGTAGAAGAAATATGTTAGAGAACATCAAGAAGTGAAAATTTGTCCTAGTAGGAAAGTTTATAATTCCGAAACATACATATTTAGCCCCATCTATTTTCTTGGCAAGTCTAAGCCCTTCCGATTTGTATTCTTATCTCCTAAGCTACTAAATCAAGTAATTCAATGCATGTTACAAGGAACCCACCTATATTTATATATATTCACACTAGCATTAACAAGATCCCTCATTTCCAAGTCTCATCATCACATGGAGAACAACCCTCTTGTGCAATATCAGTGAATTGAACCCCTGAGTCATATATCACCCCTGACTTCCAGTCAGTAAGAAGGACATGTTGTGCCCAAATATACTTCCCATCATACCCTGCTGTGATCACAAACCGGAATTGCAATGCCCCTGATGGCACTCCACTTGTGTCCCAAACTGCCCCATAGTTGTGGCTCATGAAGCCCCAGTTTGAAGAACCAACCTATGAAGATTGCAATAACAATATTACATCAGTATGGACCTTAATGTGAACATTTATTTAAAAAGTTTGGTAAATATAATATAAGCCTTTGGCTCACCTGCTACATAAACACCAACTATTTCTGTTTGACCTCCTTGATATAGAAATTTCACTGCCAAGTAATTTGGTTTTTGGCTTGATTCTTCCACTCGTACAGCCAAATTCTGATTTTTGTATTGACAAGGTACCCTGGTTTATGCAACCAAGAAGATCATATTATTGCCCAATGAAAGAAATTGAAAAAATATATATTTATTTTGAGTGATGCTAGGTTATTACAACTTTTACTATATTAATTTTATAAATTTATGTGTCAATTTTTTAAACACCAGACAATTAAAAAAAAAAAAAAGACATTTATGTAATATATAGTTTTTTTTTTTTTTAGTAAATTATGTAATATATAGTTTTTTTTTTTTTAGTAAATTATGTAATATATAGTTTTTTTTTTTTTTTTTTTTGAGAAAGATGTAATATATAGTTGATTTACCACAATTATGTTAATTTATAAGCATTTTATAGTGAAATTGAAAAATATGTACGGTTAGTAATTTTTGTTTTTCATAAGAATTGGACCGTTACTAACATTTGATGTACTGGTTTTTGTCCAAGGGGACAATGGCTGAGGCGCTGAGCCCATATTATTATTTAAAGTGGGTCCACATCGGGACTTTAATAAATGGGGTAGGTGTAACATAACCACACACTAGAAGAAACTTTAAAAAAAAAATTCCTATGCAACAGGGGCAAAAACAATTAGGAGTTTCTCTGACCTAGAGTCTTGGCGGCGCCAAACTCCTCGTCAGTAGAATTTTGTTTCTCTCATAGGATTTAGTCCCTTTGCGTAACACCGTTGCGTAGAGGGCTTATGGGCATTTTCTTCGTGTGACCAGGGAAACAGTGTGAATTATGGATTCCTTAATTAGAGAATGGAATCGTTTGTCTCTATTAGAACAAGAGGGTGACACGTTTGACTTTGAAAACAAAAACATCAAACCAAGTAGCATGTTAGCGGCTAAGTTTTTCACTAAGAGAGCTCTCAGTATTGAAGTTGTGGCTCGGACTCTCCAACCACTGTGGAAGACAAAACATGAGTTTCACATCAAAGACTTGGGGAACCATCTCATTCTTTTTACTTTCAAAGATGAGCTGGACGCTAAGAAGATTCTACTCGGTGCACCATGGAGCTTTGACAAATATTTGGTTGCTCTCTGTCGGTACGAAACCGATCAGTCTCTTAAGGAGCTTCGCTTTGATACGACGGAGTTTTGGGTTCAAGTGCACGATCTTCCTGCGCAGAGAATGATGGTAGATGCAGCGGAAGGAATTTGTCAACCACTAGGACGTATAATCCACTGCAGCGATAAGGAGGAAACAGACGGAGGGGAGTTCATGAGGGTGCGCGTGGAACTGGACATTACGAAACCACTCAGTTGAGGACGGTGAGTGCAGTTTGGCCCAGATAGTGATGGGTGGGTTTCGTTTCGGTACAAACGTCTCCCAATCTTCTGCTACTGGTGTGGGAGATTAACGCATGATGCAAAGGAGTGTGATTTTTGGATTCACAGTAAAGGGACACTAAATGTCCAGCAACAGCAATTCAGCAATTGGATGCGTAAGCCTCAAATGAGTATGTCAAGGCGGAAGGTAATATCGGTGGCTGGGGAGGAGGCTCGGAGAATGGGAAGTGACGCAGAGAAGGGTGGTTTCGACACTACTCCAGCGACGGTGACTGACAGTCCGGTGATGATGACTAGGATGGATGTTAGCATGAGAAAGGAAAGTGCGAATCCCAAGGAAATTTCGAAATCAAATGATAAGGCGAAGATCACGGAAATACTTACTGACAAGGAGAAATTTCAGGCGCACATCCAGGAAATTTATGATGCACTCCTTAATGGCATTGCTATTTCTTCGGTTACTAATACCATTAATGATGATTGTGATTGCAGGACTAAAGAAATGGCTGACAACACACTGCCAGAGTTGAGAAGTGGTGGACCAGATGTGGACGTGACATTGAACCAACGCCCACAAGCTATGGTCTGCTCGGGTATTGGGCCTAATGGGCCTATCACTAATAACCCAATCCCCAGAACTTGGAAAAGAGTCATAACCGGGCCAAAGATTATTAACCCAACCTCTGAGGATGCCCATGCAGGAAATAAACGTGGGGCACATGACCATGCAAGTACCGACATGGTAACCACGTCAAAAAAGAAAAAGATGGAAACTGAAGTGGTGGAAGTGACTAAGTTGTTGGCTATGGAGTTTACTGAAATGGCGGTGGCTGCGAGGCAGCACCGCTAAGATTAATGAATGCTTTTAGTTGGAACTGTTGGGGGCTTGGAAACCTCCGAACAGTTCGACAACTCCAAAAGGTGATTGCCTCTGAAGATCCCATCTTAGTTTTCCTTATGGAAACTAAGCTGTCCAAGGAAGAGATGACTAAGAAGAAGTTTACTCTTGGATTTACAAAAGGGTTGGTAGTGGCTAGCAATGGAAGTAAAGGGGGGTTGGCTTTACTATGGAAGAAGGAGATAATGGTGGATGTGCAAACATTTGGACCGTGGCATATAGATGCAGAGGTGGGAGGGGTTGATGGAAGAGGGAAGTGGAGGTTCACGGGATTTTATGGGCAACCAGAAACGAGTAGGAGAGAGGAGACATGGCGAATTCTCGAGAGACTAGGGAACTCAAACCATCTTCCCTGGCTGTGTATGGGGGACTTCAATGAAATCGTTAGTGATGCTGAGAATCTTAGGGGTAATCTGAGGTCACCTAAACAGATGGAAAGATTTCGGGATGCCATAAATAGATGCCGATTCAGATGTCGACCACTGCATTGGATCACTGCATACTAGCTCTTTGGTGGAATCAAGGGGAGATACAGCAGCATAGAGGTGGGAAGCCTCTTAGGTTTGAAGCCATGTGGCTTCGTGATCCAAGGTGTGCAGAGGTTGTAAGTGATGTGTGGGAGTTTGGCCTCGGTGTCCCTACAGGTCATCCACTTCAGAACTGTATTTCCTCATGTAATGCACGCCTCACTCAATGGAATAAAAAAGAATTTGGTCATGTTGGCAATCGGATCAAGTCACTTTGGAATAGGCTTCAAGCTTTGGAAACCGCCCCGGAGCTTAATATGGAATCTATTCGATAGGTTAGGCAGTCTCTAAACTCTTGGTTGGATATAGAAGAGGTCATGTGGAAACAACGATCTCGAAATATTTATTTGAAGGAAGGGGATCGCAATACTAGCTTCTTCCATACCAAAACGTCAAACAGGAAGCAACGGAATTGGATTCAGGGATTGGAGGATGAGAATGGGCTATGGCAGGAGGGTCTGGATGAGATTGAATATGTAGCTACACAGTACTTCTCCACATTATTTACTTCCACTCAGCCGGGAGATATGACAGAGTTTTTAAATGTCATCTCACCCACAGTAACGAATGCAATGAACCAGATGTTAACCAGAGACTTTCAGGCTTCAGAAGTAGCCCTAGCATTAAAACAAATGCACCCTAATACTGCACCAGGACTGGACAGTTTGCCACCTCTTTTCTATTAGAAATTCTGGTCACTCACTGACACTTGTGTCACTCAAGCTGCATTGGATTTCCTGAATCATGGTATTGTTCCTCTTAACTATAATGACACCCAGATTGTTCTTATTACTAAAGTCCAAAACCCTAGAAAAATCACTGAATATAGGCCAATTAGTTTACGTAATATGGCCTACAAAATAGCTTCTAAAGCAGTTGCTAATAGACTGAAGAGTGTTTTATCAATAATTGTCAGTGAGAATCAAAGTGCTTTTACCAAGGGGCATTTTATCACTGATAATGTGTTGGTTGCGTTTGAAACCATGCACCATATTAGCCAGAAGAAGTTTGGGAGAGTGGGGGAGATGGCTTTAAAATTGGACATGAGCAAAGCTTATGATATGATAGAATGGACAAGCTTGGAGAGTATTATGAGGAAAATGGGTGTTCATCAGAAAATGATTGAAGTGATTATGAGGTGTATAACAACTGTCACATACTCTATCCATATTAATGGGCAAACCCGAGGCAGAATAGTACCTTCTAGAGGCCTTCTCCAAGGGGACCCATTATCTCCTTATCTGTTTCTATTTTGTGCATAGGGTCTTTCAGTACTTTTTCATTGCGCAGCAAAGAGGCAAAATATCCATGGTGTAGCTATTTGTCAGAGAGCCCTAAGAATTTCCCATTTTTTCTTTGCTGATGATAGCTTGGTTTTTTGTCGAGCATCATTGGAAGAATGTAATGAGCTACAACGCATATTCACTGTATATGAAGCTGCCTCAGGCCAGCAACTCAATAAAGCCAAAACTGCCCTCTTTTTCAGTAAGAATACTCCACGTACAATACAGGAAGAAAAAAATCTAGATTCGGAGCCCAAGTCATACGCCAGCATGAAAAATACCTGGGTCTACCTTCGTTGGTTGGGAGATCCAAAAAGAACACCTTCCATGATCTAAAAGACAAACTAGGCAAAAAACTATCGGGGTGGAAGGAAAAGCTTCTATCAAATGCGGGCAAGGAAATATTAATAAAAGCAGTTGGCCAAGCAATTCCTTCTTATATTATGAGTTGCTTCAAACTCCCAGATTCCTTATGTGATGAGCTTGCCGGTATGGTTTGCAAATTTTGGTGGGGACAAAATAATGGGGTAAACAAGATGGCTTACCTTAGCTGGGAGAAGATGTGCACTCCTAAGGAGACTGGCGGTATGAGATTTAGGGACCTCAAGGCATTTAATGTGGCATTACTAGCCATGCAGGGGTGGCACCTTCAAACCTGTACTAAGTCCCTATTCTACTGTGTCTTCCAAGCTAAATATTTTCTGCATGGAGATTTTCTCTCAGCTACTTTGGGCACAAAACCATCATATGCTTGGAGGAGATAGTCCGAAAAGGAAGCCGTTGGAGGATAGGAAATGGAGCCAAAGTTCGGATATGGGGAGACCGCTGGCTCCCTTTGTCTTCCACATATAAAGTTGTAACACTATGCTCGAGTGTTGGTGATGAATTACAAGTGGCTACGTTAATTGATTACCAGAGAGGAGAATGGGACTTGGAAGCCCTACAACGAACCCTCATGGCCAAAGATATTGAATCGGCTCTCTCCATTGCACTGAGTCCGACTCTTCCTAACGATCACGTTATCTGGGCTCTGACTTCTTCAGGGAAGTTCACGGTGAAATCGGCATATAGGTTGGCACTTGATGAGAGAGCTGGCAACGACATTGAGGAGAGCTCAAACTCAACACACATGAAGGAGTTTTGGAAGTTTATTTGGCGATTGAATGTACCTAATAAGATTCAAAACTTCATGTGGCGTGCATGCCAAAATATTCTACCCACAAAGGCTAACCTCTTTCGTCGGAGGATAACGGCAGATAATACCTGTGAGGTATGTGGAAATTTTGAAGAAACAACAAGTCATGTGCTCTGGCACTGTCACCGTGCAAAGGAAGTATGAAAGGAAGTAAGCTTGGATACGGATAAGGTTATGGACAAATTCCCGGAATTCCTGGACTTGCTGTGGTATGCCCGAAACGTGAAGCATTGGTCGGAGGAGGACATGGATCTGATGGTAATGACAGCATAGGGCATTTGGACGAACCGAAATGAGGTGCTCCATGGGAAGAGTAGAAAACCTGCTTCTGTTCTTGCTCGGTGGACAAAAGAATACTTGGAGAACTTTGTGCTGGCTAACCACTCTACACGGCCATACAAAGACTATGGAAGCAATGTGGCAACCTCCTAAGCCTTCGTGGTACAAAGCCAACATGGACGGTGCAGTATTCTCTCAGCAAAAGGAAACCGAAATTGGGGTGGTGATCAGGGACCATCACGGGGTGGTGGTGGCAACACTTAGCAAGAAGATAAAAGCTCCTTGGGTGCTATTGAGGTGGAGGCAAAAGCAATGGAGGAAGCAGTCAATTTTGCATGGGATATGGGGATCCAAGACTGCCTATTTGAAAGTGACTCCCTCACTGTGGTGAATGCCATGCTGCAACTCACAGACCCTCCCTCTTCTATTACGAATGTCATTACTGGGTCCTTGTCCCAACTTTATAAGTTTCGAGAGGTTAACTTCAGCCATGTGGTTCGGTCAGGGAATAAGGCTGCACACACATTAGCTCGGTTTGCAAAAGGTGTGTTAGACCAAAATGCTTGGGTTGAGGAAACACCAAGCTGTATTGAGAGCTAATATTAAAATTCAGTAGCATAGCTCGCAAATCTCTCAATATGCTTGCGTCTTGTGTTCCACCTCGACAATTCCCATGTTTCAAAATGTCTTGGCCCATACCCTTCTAAGCCACAGCCACGAATGCTCTGCTACTGACAACAAAGTCTGGTCATTCCGATTGAGATCAGTCAAACTCACTATAGTTCCATTTTTGGTACAAAGACTTGCATTCTTGCATCTTATCTCCCAAACATGCCCCAATCAAAACAAAGTTTCCACAGTCAATAAGTCCAAAAAGTTTTTCACAGTCAATAATTCCACAAAGTTTTTCTTTGGAAGTTGCAACAACTTAAAGCAACCGTAGCTCATGCAAAATTTTGCAAAATATAAAAAGTAATCCATTTTATACCTTTTGAGAAAAAAACACTTATGGTGTAAAATTGTGCATAAATGCACAAGAGTTATAGTAACCGTGCATATATGTACGGTTACTATACCTCATGCATTTAATATTTTAGTATTTTTTGGTAGTCTTGGGTTTGTGAGAAAGAGGGGTAATGAGTGAGGAAATAATAAAAAATTGTAAAATAATGAATATTTTATTGAATAGATGTATATAATAGATAGACTGATGTGGGTGTTTTGTAAAAATGAGTTTGTAAAATAGAAAAAGTAGTTTTTTTGTGCAAAATAGACAGAAAGTTTGCAATGACTGATGCGGTTGCTCTAAGTATCATATAGTGATTAGTACTTATAAAAATAGCGTTTATGTTAGGTTCATGTGAAAGTAATGTTTATGTTAGGTTTAAGTGAAAATGATGTGAACGTGATATTATTCTAATCACAATTTGACACATCAACCTTTCTTAGAAGAAATTATGAAAAAGGGAAAGTTTGTATAGGCACGAAATCAAATGAGTAACAATTCCTTAAACAAAATATAAAAAGTTAACATTGAAACCCTAAACTCACTTCATACATTCTAGACTCCATATTGTAAATCAACGAAATGATTTGTCTTTTGATCCATTTTATATATTATAAAAAACGTTATGGTATTACATGTAAAGCCAGCTATACCTACAAACTTAAATCAATCCACTGAAGATGCAAGCAAATATAAAACAACGTGTAACATTAGATTCAGAAGTTAAAGTTCATTTAGTTTCTAATAATAGAGTTAGTTTTACTATTTTGTATGTGTAATACTCTTAGTGGTTCTTAACTTTTTATACTTTGTAATATGGTTAGTTTAGGCACCAATGTTGGTTATCATTGTATGCAAGTATATATACTCTGTAGTTTATCAAAAGAATAATGTCAACCCGCCTAATTCACTGAGTTGAAACCACCAAAATCTGTAACAAATCCGCCAAATTTAGATTTCGGTAGGTCAGTGACGGATTGGAATTTTCTCAACTCGCTAATGGCGGATGTGATAGAAATATTAGTCTTTACCTGCCCAATCATATCCACGCACACCCCTAATAATACTACAGTAATAATAGTAAAGTCTTCTATCAAAATAGTAATAATAATAGTACAGTCTAGAAATCTCAAACGTTAGACTTATAAAAAATATTGTTATATGATAATATTTTGTATTGCTATATTTATATTTATTCTATGAAAGATTGTCGTTAGGCATAATTTTGATGTAAAATGATTTTCTTTTTAAATATTTATACATATATATATATATATATATATATATACATCTCTCTCTCTTCATTTGTGAGAAGAAAATTCACTCCTGCAAGTTCACTTCAGCAATTAGTCAAGGAGATAAGTAACGGTGCACACAGACAAAAAAACTAGATTCATGGTCTGATTTATTTGTTATAGATGGTTGGAATTTTTTTTTTTTTTTTTTTTTGTTTTTGTTTTTGAGAATCAGATGGTAGGAATTTGTTATGGCTGTCTTGGGATGATAATTTTGACTTTTGGTTGGAATGACAATCGGCTCGGCTAGCACTCGAAGCTTCCTAGTAAGATGGAAAAAAGTAAAATTATATCGGGAAATAGATTGTCAATGACACAAGAAAGTTTGTGCATTAATATTATTATTATTTTTTATTTGAGTTTGTGCATTATTGAATTGACTATAAGGGCCGGCTATAAAGTTTTGAACAATTGGAGCGGCCAACTAGAAATCTTAGGAACAATTGCGGGGCCGGTTGTAATTTTTTGGGGGCATTATATTCTATTACTAGTATAGTTGCGGGAGAAAATAAAACTTTTTGGAGTGTAATAAATAAAACCAAATGATGGGTGTACAACACGTGAAAAGAATGTATACCAATCAATCAGGAAAACAATGTCTGAAATTTGTCAGAAAAGCCGATATGGAAAAGTATAAAAGGCTGAAAGACACTAAACGAAAGAAGCAATCAAGCAATTCAAAAGAGACACCGCCATGGCTTGTATGCGCTGGCTGTCTGTTTGCCCCGCTTTTGCGCAAATTCATTGCCCAGCTAGCCATGATATATGAACCAATTTTTATTATAATAGAAATATTATTTTAGTAATATGTTGTTCTTGGTTTGCAAAAGTTTTTGTCTTCTTCACTCGTTTTAAGGGCTTTAATCATTTTAGGAGTGTGCATGGGTTGAGTTTGGTCGGATTAAGTAGATTTTTTGACCCAACCTACCATAGTAGGTCAAAAATAATTCAATCCAATCCAACCCGTCATATAAGTTCAACCCAATCCAACCTACATGGGTCCGGTTGAACCCATGGGTTTGACAAATTATTATTATTATTATTATTAAATTGAGTAGAAAAAAATATATATTAATATATTAAAAAAAATTCTAAAGATTAGTATCAATACAACTTCTTAAAGGCAAACAACACTAGTGACTAAACAACAATAGTAATTTATTAGGATTTGTGTGAACTAATTGGCTTTTATATAGGATAGGAAGAACTGGCTATTTAAAAAAATTTATTAATTATATAATATTATATATATTAAATTAGTATTAGTAGGAGGAACTGAGGAAATGCTGCTCTATAGCTGTTTTTTTTTTAAATTAAATATATAATATATATTTAAATATATATATATATATATATATATATATATATATATATATAAAAGTGCCCTACAATTGATTTAAAAAAATTATTAAATATAAAATATATATTAAATATGGGTGGGTCGGGTTGGGTTTGGCGGGTTTGTAATTTTATGACCCAAACCTAACCCGACCCGCCATAAAAAAAATTTTTGTAACCTAACCCAACCCACTAAGCCTTAAAAACCGACCCAACCTGGAGGGTCGGGTTGGGTTGGGTCGGGTTTGGCGGGTCGGTGGGTTTTCTGCACACCCCTAAATCATTTAATATAAGAGCATAAGTAACGGCCGTTGTAAAAATTATGTCATTTTATCACATCAAAAGTCTACTTTATTATTTTATCATATTATTTTACAATATCCCATTTATCAGATATTCTATATTTTTACCACTTCATTTAAATATTATTTCTTAATTCTTTTTAATTCTTATTTAATTCTTTCTTTATTATTTGTTCAACGGTAATATTTTATTCTTTCTTTCAAATCTCATCAATTCTTAACGGTAACATTTCAAACAATACTCTTAATTCTTTTTTTTTTCTTTTTTCTTTTTGAGAAACCGGACAACCTGGGCTTTATTGAAAGAACCTCAATGGGCATCAAATGAAACTAGAGGCGCAATGTCAGCTGGGATGTAATCCAGCCACACCTGTTGCCCTGTACAAAGTTTGGCCTTTTGTGAGCATTAGTCATAGTATTACATGTATGACAAAATTCTTAAAACTAAAAATACTCTTAATTCAACTCATATTTTTAAAAATTAATATTTTCTTAAGCATTAAAAAAAAAAAAAAAAAAAAAAAAAAAAAAAAAAAACTTGGGGACTTCAAAGTTCAAAAAACCTCAGAACCTATCACCTTAAAAAAAAAAAAAAAAAAAAAAAAAAAAAAAAAAAAAACATGTTCAACCTGTCACTGAGTGAGAGCAAATGGGCAAAAGAAGCTGTCTCTTATATCAAAGAACTCAAGCTGATCAAAACAACACCTATCCAGAAACCAAGAACTCAAAAAGATACTGAGTCTGAACAAACCACAAGGCTAGATAACAACACTCAAGCACAAACAGGTTCTGAGCACAACCAAGCTATATAGAACAGCAAGTAACGCATGCACCCAAATAACACCAAATACCAAGGCTTATGTCAAAAGCCAAAAATATATGCAATCTAAAAGCTACCTGTCAAGTTGAAGTTGTTTAAACTAAACTAAACTACCAATGTAGTCCATAGAAAACTTACACAAATAACTCATATCCAATAATATTAACTCACACAAAACCCATTGAATTAAACATAGTTGAGCTTGCCACTTCCTTGATGCCAAATGGTACTTAAATTTAACACAACAAAACAATTGTCTAATACTAAACTTAACACAACAAAACAACATAGCCAATGAGTTTTAATGGTAGCTTTATAAAAACAAAATGAAACAAATAAACCAAATCAAAAGTTTTAATGGCAAATCCATAAAGAAGATGAGAGAAATAAACAAAACCAAAATTTTTCATGACTCTCCTTGTAATTGTCATAAATGTTCAACGAGATTCATTTGGAGTTGAGAATGAACTTCTCAATCCCTAATGCATTGATGAACTTGAATGAACTCTGTAAATTCATTTGTTGGCTCACGTGACATTGGTGTACATGAAATCTCATCAATTTGTTCATAATCTAAGTCCACTGCTTTAGCTTCATCTCGCTCATCTTCAATAATCATGTTATGAAGAATTATGCATGCTTTCATAATGTCTTGTAGTGTTTCATGATAGAAAAACCGTGCAGGTCCACATACAATTGCAAATCATGCTTGAAGCACTCCAAATGCACGCTCTACATCCTTCCTATATGCCTCCTGAGCTTTTGCAAATAATTTTCTTTTTGCTCCTAGTGGCCTTGTGATTGTCTTCACAAATGTTGACCATTATGGATATATGTCATCGGCAAGATAGTAACCCATTGTGTAATCATGACTATTAATTGAGTAATTAATTGCAGGAGCACGTCCTTGTGCAAGCTCAGAAAATACATGAGACTGCTCCAACACGTTAATATCATTATTTGACCTAGGTAACCCAAAAAATGAGTGTCATATCCAAAAATCATATGAAGCCACTGCTTCAAAAATAATACTTGGCTCACGAATATGACCACAATATATCCCTTTCCATGCAGTTGGACAATTTTTCCATTTCCAATGAATGCATGCAATCAATACCTCCCAACATGCCTAGAAATCCACGGTTTTGGCCATGGGCTAACAATCTAGCGATGTCTTCATTGTTTGGTGACCTCAAGTATTCCTCTAAAAAAATAGCAACCACTACTGCAACAAATTTTTTCAAATTGGTTATTGCAGTGGTTTCTGCTATTCTCACATATTCATCCATAAAATCAGTTGCTACTCCATAAGCAAGCATCCTAAGTGTAGCGGTCATCTTTTGAAGGGGAGATAGACCAAGCTTTTTGGCAGCATTTCTTTTTTGGGTAAAGTAAGGTTCATGAGCTTCTATCTTAGATAAGATTCGGAGAAAAAGAGAACGTCTCATTCGAAATCTCCTTCGAAATAAGTTGGGAGGATATACAGGTTCTTCAGCAAAGTAGTCATCATAAAGCCTTCTATGGCCTGCCAAATGATTACAGTCGATATACCTACGATGCTTACGTTGTGATGTCGAACCCATGAGAAGTTTTATAATTATCTCATCTTCATCTGAGTCATTATCAAGCAATTTACGAAAAAAAGAACAACCCATGGAGATAAACTATAAGAAAACATTAGAAAGCAATTATCAATATAGATGCCATTATCATAATATGAAATGAAATCAATAACTTTAAAAGAAGATTTGATTGCAATATCTTATAAAAGAAAGATAAGCACATATCATATAAAATCTATAATCTATAATGTGAGTCTAGCCAAACGGCAATATAGGCCTATTTAAATTTGGGCCTTGTTCTCTAAGATATCAAATTTGCAAGTTTACACATCATTGAGCTCTCCATCTACATAAATACTCATATTTAACTATTTATTTTAGATTACAAGAAATAACTACCACATAAATAAATCATCTAAATCTTCATAAACAATTTTTTAGTAACAGCAGCACAAGTATATGATAATGAGTGGATTCTCAAGTATTAAAAAACAAATAAAGTTATTGATATATGACCGTTAAATGGAATACAAGAAACCACATAACAAGAAGGGAAAATGGCAAAAACTTCCCAATTGATCTTACAAAATGTAACAAAAGGGCATGTATATTTGAAAGAACAAAGAAACAGAATAAGATTGATCCACTTAATGGACTAGAAATAAGAAATCATCGATATTTCAGAAATTATACTTAATAGATTATTGAGTCCATCCATTTTGAAACATGGAAATAACATCACATATAGCAGACATAGCTTTAAACACTGCCATCGCATTTCATTTGTTTATTTATTTTTGTTGATAATCAAGTGAATTTTATTAAGCAACAAGCTGGAAAACCAGTCATAACTGCAATAGAGCAAACAACTCCCAACAACCAAATAACAGTATCTAACTACACAACCAAGATTGACTATCCATATACGCAGGCCAATGACAAATTCCCAGCAACAAACAAATCAAAATACAAGATAATGCAAAGCTAAACAACCACATATCCGCTTGGCAAATAGCAAGAAGAAAAATCTGCAAAAGTTGGAGAGTTGTACAGGTTTTTTTGTAATATAAATTCAAATATAGAAAATACACGACATTTTATATAAGCTAAAATGTTAGAATTACTTACATGACAGTGGCCTACTAGAATCTACAACGAAATCACATAATAAAAGAGTCAAGACCTTTTGCTAAGATCACAAAATACATATCAAGGCCTAAAATTAGCTACACCCAAAAAATGCCACAAAATACATATCATGGCCTAAAATTAGTTACTACCAAAATAAGGTTGAAACAAGACATCACCAACATCATCTCAACCCAATGAATGACTTGATCTTTGTTTTGTAAGGATTTCCTTTTTGAGTCCATCATAAAAAGTTCTTTGGTCTTCGTTCATGCCACTTGTGTCTAGCATCATAATTCTTTCATTCTCTTTCAACTGTTGCAAGCAAACCTTTTCCGCTTTGATACGTACTTTCTCTTTTTCGGTTACACAACCTTCTTCAAGAATTTTCATTTTTTTTTTCAAATATTTCGTTGCAATATCTTTCCCATCATCTTTTCTCTTTCGATTAGCCTTTTCAGCTTTTCTACCTATTGGCCTCTCGAAATCCATAATGCCATCAACCCCCCCTCCTTGATCTATTAAATCTGGAGTTTGAGGCATTTCTTTTCTTGAATCTCCCCTAGGCATAGTAGATGCCCACTTTGGAAAATCCTTCAAGATTAGCCAACAATGTTCAAATTGAAAAATGGAACCGTGAATTTCTTTAAACAATTCATTTGCTTTCTCAATCTAAAAAAAATTAAATAAATATAACATAATTAGTTTCTTCAAACAATTCATTTGTGTTGTAAACCTAAAAAAATTAAAGAACATTGCAAAATTTATACCTTGTCATGAGCCACGGTTCCACTTTCATTCTTTGCTTCAATTTTAGCTAAGGACCCAACAAATTTAATTGTTTCCCTATTAATCGTTCCCCATCGGATTGTTAGGGATGCAACACTACATGTAGAATCAGTCTTGTGGTCCATAAAGTATTTAGCAACTTTGCCATAAAATGTTGTTTTATGTTGCTCATTACCATACACAGGATCGACACTGGTATTGAGCCACGCTGTTACAAGCAGTTTGTCTTCCTCAGCACTGAAGTTGACACCACGTGCTAGTTTTTTCTTAGAAGTGGCAACTTAATCATTCAGTGGAGAATCTTCGACTCACAGGGGACTACTTTCAGATACATTGAAAAGTTCATCCTCAAGATTTATATTCCCCCGTACGAGATCAGTGAATGATGAATAATTTCTTGAGTCCATGCTCTAAATAGATATGGAGACTGCTTGTTCTGGTTTGTTAATTACAACAAAATATATCATTACTAAACTTTGTCAATATATCTCTCTAGCAAATTTGCCAAACTAAAAATGTGAGCCCTCATCAAACACATGCACATGTGAGAGTCGAGCCCCCCAATACGTGAGGCGTGGATTCACACAGACACTTGTGAATCCACGCCTCACTCTTTAAGTGAGGTGATCATTATGACTGCCTATGTGACTAAGTCACCACATGGGTTAATATCATATTTTACTTTGACCAAGGCAAAAGCATCATTTTTAATGTTGAATTATTTTCATTAAGTTGGTTGACTATCTCAAAAAATACTTTTGCCTGATATTAACATGAAGTAATTCCCACAGCATATAATAAGAAATTCTTGTTTTGACTTGTCTTGGTCGGAGCAACTTTTTTTACTTTCTGATTGAGATAGTTCCTATGTCTCATACATTGTGTTTTAACTTTGTTTGCATTTGATTATGGTTTAAACTAAAGTTTAGTGACACTTATATTAACATTGACCATTATTCTGCTGATTAGCTATCATTGTCATGGGCTTACAAGATTTTTAAACCTGGTCCGACAGAAAGACTAGATACATAAAAATGTATAATGTATGATACCCCTATTATTTAGAAAAAAAACACAGGATATACTCTTGAGAGTTTTTTGTTTTGTTTTGTTTTTAAGAATAAGTATACTATATTAAGGTTAAAGACAAGAGCAACAGAGAAGATTGTCGGATAGATTAGGCAGAACAAATTCATAACACAGCAAACAACACATATGAACAGAAGATAGGGAGAATCAAAAGTAGACACTGAAATACCGAGAGAATCACAGAGAAGACGGAGAACTTACCTCTATGGTGAATCGATGAAATAGTATTGCCCAAACAGAGTAAGACTAGTGGGCTATTCCTGTTGTGATTCTCGTGCACAGATTTCACCAGGGCCTCTTTCACAAAACCGGAAGTCCACTCACAAAGTTCTTGCGCCAAGAATTGATTCAAAGAGCCTACTCTCTGATGAGACGAAAGGGCTCGGTCAGTTTACTGGGATATAGAATAGAGAGGAGAGACCCACAACCTAGAGACCTACACCCACGCCGATCACAATCGGAAATCACAACCAGATCCACAATCGGAAATCACAACCACAACCTAGACCCACAACCAAACCCACACCGATAGAACAGAGAGGAGAGAGCGAACAAAAGGGGAAAAAAACTGGTGAAGGATATAGATCAGTGATGGTAGAGAGGAAATCGATGATGGCTCATATTCATGAATGGGAAGAGAATAGAGCAACAAGGAAGAGGGAAGAAGAAAGAGAATGGGAGAGTGGAGATGGAGATGGAGGCAATGAGCTGAAGGAGAAGATGAAAGAGATATGAGAGTGAAAGAGAAATAAAAAATTAATAAACCCAATATTACCATAGCTTACCGTACATTTGCAAATTTGTGATTGTACTGTAGCATGTTGCAAAAAATATAGCATTTACAACATCTGATAAATGGGGTCAAACTTGGTTTGGTGTGGGATATGTGCCAAATATTTAGCATTTGGCACATATCCCACATCTGATGTGGGTGCTCTAACACTGTGAAATATTTTCTCCGTTTCAATTTATTTGTCCTATTTGAAAAGTCAATTTTTTAAAGGGAATATCATCTATTATTTTGTCTACTTTATAAAAATGTATAAGTTTACAAAACTACTCTGAAATAAATTTATCAGGTTTTTTAAAAAGAGATATTCTTAACGAGACAACTAAAAAGGTGCCTTAATTAAATTAATTTTTTTAGAAAAATATTAGTTAGTTTTCTTTTCAAATAGTTTTAAAAATAAAGTAGGAGTATAATAGAAACATTAGTAAACTAATAACTTTTATTTTTATAAACAGGACAATATTTTGGGACATCCCAAAATAGAATAGAGGACAAACAAACTGGGACGGAGATAGTAGATGTCTTTATTCTTTAAATTTAATGTAGTTGTGAATTTTCAATTCATTCATCATGATAATATTTGATATCATTTTCATTGTCCTCACATATGTATAATTCTGTTTTTAGGTTCAATTTCAAAGAAATAAAAACTAATATATTTTTTGACCAATTTTTTATTCGAACCTTTATTTTGAACTAAATTATTTATTTTCCATTATTTTTAACTCAATTTTATTTAACTGTCTCATGCATCACACGAGTTAGCGACTAAGGTATATAAATATATATATATATATATATATATATATATATTTATATATATATCATTGTACTCTTAAATATTAATGAACACATCTGTCTTGTTCACTACATACATATATATAAATATATATAATAAAAAAAATCATTTTGCATCAAAATTATGCCCAGCAACAATCTTTCATAGAATAAATATAAATATAGCAATACAATATATTATGTTGGAAAAATAGCATGGAGTGAATCAGGGGGGACTCTAGGAATTTTTTCCAGGGTGTTTCTCAACAAGCACAAATTACACAATCTAATAAAAAGAAAATTTTATATGTTGACAACAACAACAATAAAAAAAATAGGCAAATACATAAAGTTTACAATTGTCTTTTACGAGCTTTCATATTTTGAAATCGTTACATGATAGTCTCATTATTAATGCTACAAGCTACATCTTTTTCAATATACACAACCAGTTGGTTCGAACTCTGCACGATGAAAGGTACTTACCAGTTGGTTCGTCAATTTGAGGTATTTCTACATTCTTGTCTCTTTGGCTTCGAAATCTTCTCTAACTTGCCCTATAACAAGCTGTGAGTCGCTCTTGAGCACGATATTTTCAGCTCCAAGTGCCCGAGCTATTCTTAGTCCTGTCAGCAAGGCCTCATACTCTGCTTCATTATTAATTATAGGGAATTTGAGCTGGACCCCATACTTGAGAACGTCTTTCTCAGGGGAAGTAATAACAATGCCTGCTCCACCTCCTTTCTAAGTGGACGATCCGTTAGTGTTTATCATCCAAAGGTCTTCTTGGTTGCCTGTGTTCTCAAGGGTAGTAAATTCTGCTATGAAATCAGGCAACGCCTGAGCTTTTATAACTGTTCATGGACGGTATTCTATATCAAATTGGCTCAGCTCGATAGCCCATTGTACCATTCGTCTTGTGGTCTCGGGTTTGTTCCTCGCTTTTTTGATGGGCTGGTCCGTCATTACTATGATGGGATTAGCTTGAAAGTATGGACAAAGTTTTCTTGAAGCCACTATTAGGGCGAAGGTGATCTTCTCTATGCGAGGATATCGCGCTTCGGTACCCTGGAAAGCCTAGTTGACATAGTATACCGACAGTTGCAACCTGTTTTCGATCCAGGAGTTGCAACCTGTTTTCTTCTCTAATCAACGTTGCGCTGACTGCTATGACAAATACCACTAAGTATAAGAATAAGTCTTCGCCTTCTTTGGACGGACTTAAGAGTGGGGGGTTGCTCAGGTAGTGCTTCAACTCTTAAAACATTGTTTCGCATTCCTCCGTCCAAGCAAATGCTTTCTTCAAAGTCTTGAAAAATGGAAGGCATTTGTCTGTGGCCTTAGAGACAAACCTATTGAGGGCTGCTACTCTTCCTGTGAGGGATTGTACTTCTTTGATCGTCTTTGGTGAAGACATTTCGAGTATAGCCTTGACTTTTTTGGGGTTTGCTTCAATTCCTCTTTGCGACACCATAAACCTGAGGAATTTCCCTAAGGAAACCCCGAAAGCACATTTGGATGGGTTCAACTTCATGTTGTACTGTCTGATTGTGTTGAACGTCTCCTTGAAGTCGTCCAAGTGATCCTCTTCCTCTTTGCTCTTGACGAGCATATCATCAACGTATACCTCCACGTTTCTCCCGATCTGTTTCTTGAACATCTAGTTCACCAACCTTTGATAGATGGCCCCTGCGTTCTTGAGTCCAAAAGGTATGACCCGGTAGCAGTAGAGCCCTTGATTGGTGACAAAGGCAGTTTTTTCTTGATCTTCTTCAGCCATTTGTATCTGGTTATATCTAGAAAATGCGTCCATGAACGTGAGAAGTTTATGTCCGGCGGTGGAATCTACCAGCTGATCAATCCTGGGCAAGGGAAAACTGTCCTTCGGGTAGGCTTGATTAAGATCTATGAAATCGACACACATTCTCTACTTCCCGTTTGCTTTCTTGACCATGACCACGTTGGCCAACCACTCAGGGTAATGAACTTCTCTAATAAAATTTGCAGCAAGCAACTTATTTACTTCATCCATTACTGCTTTGTTTCGTTCGGGGGCAAATACTCTTCTTCTCTACTAGACGGGCTTCTTCTCTGGATCAACATTCAAGTGATGCTGGATGATGCTGGTTAGGATCCCTAGCATATCCTCGTGGCTCCAAGAAAATACATCAAGGTTATCTTTCACGAGGTTGATGATCCCTTCCTTTGTCCTGGGACTTAGATTCGTCCTTATTTGGGTCGTCTTCGCTAGACTTCCTTCAACCAACTCTATCGTTTCTAGTTTCTCAACGATCTCTAGTGTTTTTCCTTGATTGTCCACGTATAGTTCTCTTTTGAGGCCAAGACGGCCTGGTAACACTCTCTTGCCAACATCTAGTCTCCTTTTATCTCTCTGACCCCTTGTTCTATTGGAAATTTTACCTTCAAATAGTACGTGGAAGTAGCAGCCTTCTAGCGGTTGAAAGTAGTTCGTCCTATGATCACATTGTAGGACGAGGGTGAGTCTACCACCAGGAAATTGTGCTGGTTGGTTACTTGGAGGGGGTATGAGCCGGTAGTGACTGTCAATGTCACTATCCCCTTGGGGTATACCTTGTCTCCACTAAAACTGACGATGGGGGATTTGAAAGGACGAAACCTTTTTGGGTCTAGCTTTAGTTGCTGGAAGGCGGAAAGGTAGATAATGTCAGGCGAGCTCCCATTGTCTACCAGAACTCTCCTTGTATTGAACCCCTTGATCATGACCATAATGACCAGTGGGTCATCATGAGGTTGCTTTACACACCTGGCATCTTCTTCTAAGAAGTACGTGTCTTGGTTTGTCCATCTTTGCTTCAGAGGAGGTAAGCTGTAAATACTGTTTACCTGCCTTTGGTGTGACTTCCTGAGGGATCTAAACAAACCCCCAGTGGTTAGTCCCCCTGTGATAGTTTTTATTTCTCCTAGTGCATTTTGTGGATGAGGCGGTGGGCGGTCTTCATCTCTCCGAGAACCCCCATGCCAATCTTTCTGGCTGTATTTGCTGGAATCTCCCCTTTTCATATATTGTTGTAGTTTTCCTTTCCGTATAAGTTCTTTAATCTACTCCTTCAGATCTCTACAATCCTCTGTATAATGCCCGTGGTCTTTATGAAAATGGCAGTATTTCCTCTTGTCACGCATACTAGGCGATGAATGGAGTGGCCTCAGCCATTTAAGAGATGGTTCGTCTCTTATTTCCATCAGAATCTGGTCAACAGGCATCACTAACGGTGTGAACTTCATCGGACGAGGGCTCTTGTCCTCCCTTCGTCTATTTCCTTCGTCATTCCGTCAATCAACTTGGTCTCTTTTTTGTCCTCTTCGATCATCCTCCTTTTCCTTCTTCTTTTCCTTGCTTTTTTCTGCTCCATCAATGGCTACCGGAGCTTCTTCAGTGTTCATATACTTCTGCGCTTTCAATAATGCCTCGGCCATCATCTTGGGGGGATTTTTATCCAAGGAAGCCACGAAATCTCTGGACTTCAACCCTGCCTTGAAGGTCGTGAGCTGCACCTTATCGTCCACATTGTCTACTTCCAGCATTCCTCGAGTGAAGCGTGTTATATAAGACCTCAATGGTTCCTTCTCTTGTTGTTTAATGGTGAGCAAATGGTCGACAGTCCTTTTCGGATGTTGCCCGCTGACAAAATGACAGACAAAGGAACTACTTAGCTACTTGAAGTTATCAATGAATGACGTTGGCAACTTGTTGAACCACTCCATGGCTGCCCCTTTGAGGGTAGTGGGAAAGGAGTGGCACAAAATCTCATCAGGTGGTTGTTGAAGACCCAGGGTTGTCTTAAAGGTATTCAAGTGATCCAGTGGGTCTTTCAGCCTGTCGAAGGGCTCTAGCTGAGGTAGATAGAACTTAGAGGGTACCAGGCACTCCTGGACGGCCACTGTGAAAGGTGAATCTGTCTTCTTAACTATCCTTTCCAAGGTTTGGTTCGTCTTCCCTTTGATGGTGTTTCTTAATTCGTCCATCTCCTTTCTCATCTCCCTGAGAAGATCTGAGCTCGCCTCTTCTGGAATGCTGGTTTCTTCTCCTGTTACTATCTTCATCGTCATCCCTGTTGACGTCTGTACAGTTGTCTTCCTGTTGCAGCCGCTGCCTCATCTCCTAGTTTTGCCTGGTAAGTTCCTCCACAGTGGCTACGAGTGACTAAATTTGTAGGGCCAACGCGGCAGGATCTGGGTTAGTACTGGATTCCATCTGGACTTGTAAGTTAACTGGGACAAATCACGTGTTGAACAGTAATGTTCCCACAGACGGTGCCAAACTGATAATGCCTGAATCATCAGTCAAGTGAGATCGTCCAGATTGGAGTCGTCCTCAACCAACCCGACCCTAAAGAATGAATGGAGAAAAAGAAGAAATGTTGGTCATCGGTGTGGTGCCTGTCACAAAGTCTCCGATGCTAAAGTCAGAAAAATTGGCCAAAGAAATGTTGAGAAATCAGTATTCAAAAGCTAAAGTATTACTTTGTATATGTACCTCCCTTTTGGATTTCATGGCTATATATATATATATATATATATATATATAAGTGCACACAAGTGCCTTCTTCTAGCCGTTGGTGAAGCCTTGATGGTGACTTTATTCTCTTCTGGTAACGCCTCTGCGGGGCGTTAATGGTGAGTTATCCGCCCAACGGTATGGAAGCTGATCAATGCTTTGTAACGGTTCATTGATGAGTGAAGATGGATTTGTCCGTCCTTGTTTGGCGACCATTACTGCCAGGACGAATCTGGAAATATTCCTCATCCATGCCCGTGATTACGAACGACGATGATATGATCGGGCCTATCACAAAAAATTTTGTAATTTAATTTTTTTCATAATTGGTGACACTGAAATTGAAATCTTATATTATCATTAAGCACAACATTTTATCTTTACAATTGTGAAGAAAAAAATTGTAAAAAAACTTTTTATACCTGATCTTATTGATTTAAAATTGAAAGCTAGGCCACTTTAAGACATATGCAAGCCCTGTTGGGCTAATAGCTTGTATAAACATAAGTGGACTTTTCTAAACTATTCCAATATTGGACTTTGGGAATCCAATATGCTAATAGAACTCTCTCTCCTAACCATTCCTCTCTCTATCAAATGAACTGAGTTTTAGTCACTTTAACTGTAGACTAACACATGCATCAATTTCGTATAAATGTGAAATTTAGAGAGTAAATTAGCTAAAATAAAATTTTAAGGGTTGTAATAATCACTATCTCAGATTTTAGTTTCTCTGCAATGGATTTTCTTTTTGAAGCCTTGTAAGTTAGCCCAAGCAGCCCAAATGTATAAAAAGGCCTATTGTTAAAAATCGAGATGGGTTTTCACCATAAGAGCATTCTCATAAGGTATGTCAAATGCCAAATATTTGGCATTTGACACACCAAACACCACTATTCGAGCCTCATCAACTGTTCTAAATGTTTCGAAAATTTGAAACATGCTACAGTACCGTCTCAAATATGAGGCGGTACGGATAGCAATGCCAAATATTTTTATTATTTGTTTATTCACCGGGTTCTCTCTCATATATTATTTTAATGTATAGAAGAGAAAAATAAAACATCTGATAAATGAGATATTGTAAAATGATATGCTAAAATAATAAAGTATGTTTTTGATGCGTCAAAATTGCATTTTTTATAAGAGAGCACATGAGAATACTCTCATGGAAGTAATGTTTTGGGCCAAGCAATTCAATTGGGTTTATGTCAATCAAGATGTTGACTGATATTTATCGAGTACCTTACTAATACTAATCCATGGGTGTGGCCAGCAACAAGAGTTGACGGGTTAGTGCTCCACCAGATCCGTATATCCTACGGATCAACAAAGACTGAGAAGATCAAAGTTAGAAATTTTTTTTTTGGTTCTAATCCAAAGTCCAATAAGGTTTTGGGCCTGAAGAAACCAGATAGAATTTTAATAAGGCCCTTTAGGAATGTCTTGGACCCAAATTGCTTTAAACGTGGCAAGCTTAAACTTGAGGCCCGAATAAAAATAAGGCCCTTTGTTATTGCAAGAAACTTCAACGGTTCAACACTTCAACCCAGTACAGACTTTTTTTGTTTGTTGACCAAACAACCCAGTACAGACTTGGTGCTATATATATGGAATAGACGCTCTTCTGCCTCCCTAATATATCAATCTTCGGCTGCCAACCTTTTAGTTTATGGCTTTCATTGGAAGCAATTCCTCTTCCTTGTCCATGCCATCAAATGTACCGTGTGGCAATCTATGCTGGTTTTGCATCAAAATTTTTGGGTTTTAGTGTTTATGTGTAAAAAGTGGAGAAATATTTATTTGGTAAAAAGTGGAGAATAGTCATTCATGTTGTAAAAAAGTGCAAAAAACCTTATTGCACTGCAGAAAGGTAAGACAAGTATATTCTGCAATAGCCAAGGTTGTCAAAATCGGAATCCTATATAGGATTGTGGAAGGTTGATAAGATTGTGGATTGGAGGATCAGATCGTGGATAGTAAAATTATTATTTTTTAGAGAAAAAGCTAAAAAAATACATTGGTAGTACGTAGCTTTATATGTCGAATAATCTCATAAAGTACGAATTAATCCATTAAAAAAAATAAAATAAAATAAAAAGATTTGCATCAATATGATGTCATATTTATATCATGAATTGTCGTGTGATCTTTGTGGATACAGCTATGCCTATACTTTAAACTAATGAAACAAATATACTTAAATATTAATACAATGTATCCAAAAAGTTTGCCAAATGTTTAAATAGCTACCAAGTGCCAAAATAACTATCATCAACACAATTGGAAAATATTTTCCAAGTTCTAAGTTCTGAGTTCAAAATCCAAAATAAGTTTGCAAATAGCAACTAGCTAAATAGCTAATCATAGTACAAAATCCAAAAGCAAAATCCACTTGGAGAGAGGGAAGAGAGTGAGAAGGCCATCAAGATGATATTAGGGGTTTAGAAAATAAGTTTTTGATTTAAAGTGGAGTTTTTTTTTTTTTTTTTTTTTTTTTTTTTTAAGTTTATAGAGAAAATGATTGTTTTAGTTAATCTTTAGGTGTTTAATATGCATTGAAACTAACAGTAAGGAAGTGGCTAAGGGTGATAGTTAGAGCTATGGACTATTTAAAATCAATGAGGACATAAAAAATTTTAAAATATTGTTATATAAGTTTTATGATTGGAACAATATAATGATAACAATTGTGAAAAACTTTTTGTGGGGGAGGATTTTGTTCCAAGCTCCGCAAGCTTATTGTCCTCTTTGGGGAGCCAAGCCCGCAAAGTTTTGGTTCTCAAGCGACATGGGAGGTCAGGATTTTCACCCTTTGGGCTTGATACCTTAGTCCCACATCGGTAAGAGATGCGCCCCACCAATGCCTTATAAGCCCTTGGAGCATCAACATGGTGTACCACTAACACACATCGCTTGAGAACCAAAACCTTGTGGGCTTGGCTCCACAAAGAGGACAATAAGCTTGCGAGGTGTGGAACAAAATCCTCCCCCACAAAAAGGCGCTTTTGAGGGCAGTGCCCATCTCCAGTTATTGTCTGCTTTGGGGATTTTCACCTCAGGCCAAGGGCTTTACCTTGTAGCCAATATTGGCTTGACACCCACACGGTTTTGTTGCCTTTCCGAAGAGCAAGGCACGCCTCTACCACTAGCACACATGTGTGATAGTGGTACACCATGTTGATGCTCCAAGGGTTTATAAGGCATTGGTGGGGCGCATCTCTTGCCGATGTGGGACTAAGGTGTCAAGCCCAAAGGGTGAAAATCCTGACCTCCCATGTCACTTGAGAACCAAAACCTTGCGGGCTTGGCTCCACAAAGAGGACAATAAGCTTGCGGGGCGTGGAACAAAATCCTCCCCCACACTTTTCATTTCTAAGCTTATTGATTTAAAATTGAAAGCTAGGCTTACTTGTAAGGTAAACTTCATGCCTTGCTGGGCTTTAACCTTTATATATATACTAGCTAAACGCCGTGTGATGCATAATTTTATAATAAATTTATATAATATAATAATAAACGAAATAAATTGTTCCAGTGTAACAATCATCAAATATATATAAAATGATAGCACCTCAATGAAAAACTATCTTCTAACGTACCTATTGTGCTATAATGAGACTTGTAGTTACATGTATTGAATTGTTTGCATTCAAATTTTGTATCTATTGGATCTACAACATTGTTTAGAGTTTGTACTTGACTTTTGTTGATTGTCATAACATAACAGATCCTTAAAGGAACTTTAATAAAAATAACTAATAAATTAGAGATGCATTCTCCTTTTCTTTATATCGTGAATGTTGAAGGTGCTCACTTTGATGGAGGAAAGTTCCTTCATAGATTGATATTGTAAGCTATTAAAGTAAAAAAAGTTTTTGTGCATGCATTTGTATGTCAGTTTATACCAACTCTTAAAAGTTTTTTTTTTTTTTTTTTGAGAAACCAACTATTAAAAGATGAGTTGTTGTGGCTGATTGTGTTTACTTCTACCAAAATATCATTGAGTTGATTCTTCTAATCTAAGAGTCATCAATAATAACTCAAAAATAAGATTGTCCTCTAAATCAAAATTGAGGCTAATGTGAACAAAATAAAAAAATTGTTAGCAACAATTTATCATCAAATTAATGCTAAAAAGAAGATTGTCCTCGAAATCAAAATTAAGCTAGCAGAAGTATCAAACACATATCCATCCTCAACAGCCTCAATAGTAGTACCTCTTGTCCCATCAATTACTGCTTTTGGCCCACTGACTTTAACACTTGGCCTAATATCACCTAATCCACTACCATCACTAGCCTTGCTCCTACAAGCTTTTGATTTTTTCCTCTTAACACCCTTTGTCTTTTGCTTCTTGCCACTTATTGATATTCCCTCATATATTTCCTTCCCTTTTGTTTTTTCTATTGGTGTTACTTCCTCATTCCCAATATACATATGAAACATATCATCATTCTCACTCTCACTACCACCAAAATGGACTACACAAGCACTATCATATTCCTTAAGGGCTCCATTATCAACCTCTACCCCCTCTCCCCCCTTTCTATTATTTGTATCTTCTTGCCCAAAGTCTTCCAAGAATGTCACGTATAGCTCAACTTCATGGTGCCCTCTAATAATTTCCACCATTTGCACAACATCATTGTCATATACTAAGGGCTTTAAGCCTTCCACAAATGGTAAACCAGGATCCCTATATAACAAAAAATCAAGGGGCCCATAACCAAACTCTCTAATAATACTAATCATCTCAATCATTGACATTTCATTGGACTTGTAGTCTTCATGCTTCTTTATCTTCCTCCTATCATACTTGAATGAATTATTCTTAAATTTCCCACCATAATGAAGACATATGGTGGATTGAAAGTCTTCATCCATCCTATAACAAACAAAGTGTAAAAAGAAAGAAGTATCATGAATACAAAGGAAAATATTGGACAAAAGTACTTATCGATTACAAACTTCAAGTGTAAACATCTACATTTATTTTAGCCAATAAGAATACAACAGACTAAGAAAATTAATATTCCTAACAATCTTTTGATGAATTCAAGTAAATTTGTTTCGGTGATTCTAAGCCAATAATTCCTTGTGATATCATTAAAAAAATCAGTGGACTAAGTTACATAGTGGTTACCATGTGCAAATACTATACAACAATCCAAACAAAATTATTAAAGTCACTCAAATATAGCATGTGGTCCCTCAATATCTGATGGAGTCTTCAACACTAAACACTAGGGACCACTAAATCAAATTTCACCAATTTTTAAACATAAACCCTTTTCTCTTTCAGTAGCATAGCATACCCTTATGTAAACCAATTTGTTATAGTGACAAAACTAAAAAGCTCTATATATATGACACACTTTTTCATTGGCCTTGCAAGCTACCTTGTCACTTTTCCACTAGAGCAACTTTTCAAATATAAAAAACTTAGGTATAAAGTGGACTCTTGTGTATTTTCATTACGCTAAAAACCTGAAAATATACTTTGTCTTGGAAATGTATAAATCAATATATTTTGACCCATACTCATCAAGCTATTGAAACATATATGTACATTCCAATAAAGCTATAAAGCAAAACCAACAAATTTTTAACTTATAAGTCAGTACGAGCTTCGATTTCAATAGCAACTTCCCGGTGGAGTTCTGAACCCTATTTCATCTCCTTAATGTCGGCGAAGGGACGTTGACCGGTTGGGGTCTCTAGCGGGTTTGGACTAGTTGATTCTGATCACCGATTATAGTGGGGCTTGGGCATTAGGATTTCACAAATGAAGAATCAGTGATTTAGAAGAGGAGAGAGTGAGGGTCATCTGAGGGAGTGAGGGGGTAATTTTGGCTCTTTCAAAAAGGGTTCCCACATGTACATATAATTATTTGCCACGTGTTCATATTTTTTTAACAAAATAATTTTAATCCAAGTTAGATACCATATCAACACTCCGTCAGGCCACATAAGACATAAGTTAACAGAAACAGATGGAGGGACGAAATTAGTACATCTAGAAAAGTTTATTGATGAAAATAGAACTTTTGAAACTTTCGAGATGAAAAATGACCTTTTGTGATAATTTAGGGACAAAAATGATATTTTACCTTCTTTTTTTTTTCACTAAATAAAAAAGAGAGTTCCCAATGTGAACTTATGACCTCATGCTACATGACGATAATAGGTAATACCATATATACCACCAGGACCTTGATGAGGCTATTTTCGTGGACACAACATATCGTTGAAGTGTCATTATTCAAACCGTTGAAATCCTACCAAACATCATGTGAACCAATACAATACTCCTACTACCAAACCACACCTCAAGATAGTTGCCATAAATAATACTTGTGAATTGTGTGTCATTCATATACATTATATGCACATTTTTGGGTAAGTACATTATATATGCACATGAGAGAGAGAGAGAGAGAGAGAGACCCAACAACTTACCCCTTGCTGGCCAGGGTCACATTCTTATTGCCCTTACTTTGAGGGACTTAAGCACAACATTAGTACTGAAGGCAAACAATTTAATCTTTGTTGGCCAGGGTCACATTGCATCGGATCCTTTCAAATGAGGTCATGAAGACTAATAACTTAACCCCTATTAGCCAAGATTCACCACTTTACACTATATTTAGTCCAAAGTTTCAAATAAAAAAGAGGTTCAGAATAATATCTCAAGTTACATAACAATTATAACATCATTGTATCATGAAATTCAGAGTCAAGATTACAAAAACACACTTGAAACACATCTTTATAAAATGAATGTCATACTTGATATTGTTCAAGATTATTAAAAGCCTTTTTAAAAAATACTTTGATTCGTTTGACAGAAAACGCTAAAGTTGCTTGACCCAGAATTGGTTTAGGAAAAAATATAAAGTGGTACTTCAATTACTTGGATATATAAGATGGTTTATTGCATTTTAATCTATTGTAATTAGAGTTTGAACTCTAAATATTTATTTTAACGATAAAAAAAAAAAAAAAAAAACCTCCAATTTATCTAACACTAGTAGAAATAATTTTTTTTATAATCACACTATTAGAAATTTTGATTATGATATATCTTCCTCATTTCATTCAATGAAGTTATATTATATGCTTTCATGACCATTTTCGCTTCTCCTCTAATCAAAAGCAACGAACAAAATTCAACCCAACACATTTGAAGCGTTCACATGTACGATCGCACAGTTACACGATATATACGCGAGGTCTCTTGTGTCATAACCTGTACTACTACATTAAAGTCATTCAAATACATTATTGCATTCATCTTCATCTTAGGTTGCGTTTGTTTCGGTTGTAAAGGAAATCCGGAAAATATTTTACACCCTTGAGGGTTTTTGGGTGCGCATGAAAATTCGATCAAACTAAAAATAAATTTCAGTTGGTCGTAAAATTGGGTCCCTAACTCTGTAAAACCAATTCCATAGTTATTTTACCTTCAATTGATTTCCAGCCTCACTCAGAACTCAACAACCTGAAGAGAGAAAGAGAGAGAGTACCAGAGGAATCAGACCACCGTGCAAGCTTTGGTCGCTGTGCAAGCTCTGTTCATCATTTGCCATCCACCGTGCCAGCGCCAGCTCTGTACACCATCCTCCGTCGGCCATGCAAGTTGTGTCCACCGTCCCTCTTCTCTTCCTCCCTCGTTCCCTCTCTTTCCCTCTGACCAACCAAGGCCGAATCTTCAACTGCATGTCACCAATCTACAACCCACCACCCACCCCCATCATCACTACCACCTCTAGATCGAACCACCAATCTCCTCGCCTAAAGCCCCAAGCTCA
This sequence comes from Quercus lobata, assembly GCF_001633185.2. Lineage (NCBI taxonomy): Eukaryota > Viridiplantae > Streptophyta > Magnoliopsida > Fagales > Fagaceae > Quercus > Quercus lobata. The sequence goes on from NC_044914.1 coordinate 55,217,036, forward strand.
AACCGCCGTTACCCATCTCTTTCTCTCAAGCCATCTTTGTCTGAGGAAAGGGGCGATTTTTTTTTTTTTTTTGTTCTGATCTCCATTCCACCCTCAAACCTACCCGATCTGGCCACCACCGCCTCCATCCACTTCGATTCTCTTTCCCGATCTATCTCTCTTTCCCTCAATCGCTCACTCTTTCTTCCTCCTCTCACCGAGTTTGTGAATAAAAGGTGTTTTTATTTCGATTTTTGGTTGTGTAAAGTGTATATTATGAATTTTTTTTGTTATAAAATTTGTTTGGGAGTTGAGAAAATGGCTGAGAAAATGTGAAAAATTTATAGGAAAATAGCATTTTCAGAATATTACCAAACACCAGAAATCGTTATCTGGACTATTTTCCATTGTAGAACCAAATACCCGGATTTCATTTTCCTTACGGAAAATTACTTTCTCCTGCATTCATTTTATACTCGGAATATGATTTATATTGAACCAAATGCATCCTTAAATACATTATTGCTAAAAGGCAGAATAACAAAAGGGAATTGTCAACAAAGCGAAAAAAAAAAAAAAAAAAAAAAAAAAGTTAACCAACACAACCGCAACCACCAATGTCTGTAACCCACGATTTTTTGGACTGAAGAAGGTAGATCTGTAACCCCCAATGGTATAGCATAAAGCATGACCATGCTTTTTTCTACCCTCAAAAGGCAACTATACTATATTAATAAAAAATTCAATCTTAAACAAAAGGGAATTGATTGAGAATACCAATGTAATTGCTCTAGAGGATTAAGATTTATTGGGTCATTCAAATACATTATTGCGTTCATCTTCATCTTAAATACATTATTGCTAAGTTTAGCAAAAAAAAATACATTATTGCTAAAAGGCAGAATAACAAAAGGGAATTGTCGACAAAGCAAAAAAACAAAGTTAACCAACACAACCGAAACCACGAGTGTCTGTAACCCACGATTTTTATTACTGAAGAAGGTAGATCTGTAACCCCCGATGGCATAGCATAAATCATGACCATGCTTTTTTCCACCCTCAAAAGGTACTTTATTAATAAAAAATTCAATCTTAAACAAAAGGAAATTGATTGAGAATACCGATGTAATTGCTCTAGAGGATTAAGATTTATTGGGTCTTTGGAAGTGTGTAAAAATGGGAGAATAGAGGATGGAGAGAATAGAAAAGTGAGAAAATAGAAAAAATTTTAGTTTTTTCTCGTAGTGTTTGGTTTGAGAGTAGAAAAGTAGAGGAATAGAAAATATAGTTGGTATAAATTGATTTTTATATCCTTAATAGATAAAAAAAAATAACAAATAAGAAAAAAAAAACAGATGAAAAAAAAAAGCACTAAAAGTGTACAGAGAAGGATAAAAAAAAAGCTAAAGAAGAATTTTTTTTTTTTTTAAAAGGAAACCACAAAAAAAAAAAAAAAAAAAAAAAAAAAAAAAAAAAAAAAACTAAAGGAGATTAAGAAAAGGAAAAGGACAAAAAAGAAAAAAAACTAAAAGAAAGGAAATTTATAAAAGTCACCGATTGCTCTAGAGAATACCGATTGAGACAAGAGTAACTTTAAATCTCCTTGGACTTCAAATCTCCACTATCTAATAAACAAGACTAAAATAAAGTAAAAGTAAAAATATCCAAAACATGTTATGAGAGGGAATGACTGAATTGCATACTGCAAGCCTGCAACTGCAACCAGCAATTGCATCCAACAAAAGAGCAATGATGAATCATTGTTTACTCATCTTTGATGCATGGGTTTGGACCGTTTGGTTAACTAGCCGGCCCAAGAAAAATGGGGGCTTAAGGCTAAAATTGTCTTTTTATATGTACATATTAATTAAATAAAAAGAAAAATTACACTTTGTCCACGTGTGATTTACTTGAAAAATACTCTGTCTATTTGTGATTTGAAAATTAACATTTTACCCACCTGCGGTTAGCTCTGTTTGTTTCCTGTTATCCACCTCTATTAAAAATATGGATAAATTTCTATTTTTATTACCCTTTTATGTCTTTCTCATTTCAAAACATGAAAGACTAAAAAATCAAGGGGAAAAGAAGATCTAAAAAGTAAGTTTTGTAAAATTTAAAACCTAACTTTTACATCTTCTTTCATGTATCAACTTTTACATCTTCTATTTTAACACATTAAGAATTCTGAGGGCTGTCTCTATTTGCAACCCAAAATATAGTCTTAATTGGGATATTCTTGTACCATATTCCTAAATATGGATCACCAGAACCTCCACTCCAGCAATGAAGAAGCCAAATTCAAATTTTTGGCCTGATGAAACCAATGTTTGACTATCATTCATGGACCGTGTTGCAGTTATGCTGTCAGCTGCAATTGAACTTTTTGGAAACAAGTATATCAAAGTGAAAGAAATAGTGAGAAACAAGGGCTGTCTTTCTGCTTCTCCATCAGTTTCTTGATCTTTCATTTTACTTGCTCAAATAAATCTCATGCTTCAACTTTTTCTTCTGATTCAAAGTGTAAAGTTGAATGCTTTGTCAAGTGCTGAATAATTTGCATGTCATGAGCACGACCTTCCATATAATGGAAGTCTCAATTGGCTTCCACTTCAATTGTCAAGAAGATCAATTAGAAAACAGCAAACTCTACATATAATAATAATTTGTTAAGAAAATTCCTGAGTCACTTCAACAATTCAACAGGAAATATGTAAATTTTATGTGCATGAAAGATTGATAATGTGCTAATATTAAAACTAAAATCGACTTATAAAAACTCAGACCATTGGTGTTGCCATGTTGGCATGGAAAGTTCATAGTAAAGTGACAATTGAACATGTGTTCATCTGTGATTAATATCATTTTTAAAAATTGAAATTATGCATTTTCATTGTGACGTTTTCCGATTTAGGTGAGGAAATGCATAATTTAAAATTTTAATGTATTAAAATAAAAGATCTAAAAGTTGACACATGAAAAGAAAATTTAAAAGTTAGATTTTAATTTTTACAAAACCTAGCTTTTAAATCTTATTTTCTCTTAATAATTTAGTTTTTTATGTTTTGAGAGGAGAGAGACGTAAAAGGATAACAAAAATACAAATTTATTCATGTTTTTAACAGAGGTGGGTAACGGGAAACAAATAGAACTAACCTCAGGTGGGTTAAACATCAATTTTTAAATCACAAGTAGGTAAAGTTTTTTTTCAAGTAAACCACAAGTGGACAAAGTGCAATTTCTCCAAAATAAAATTATATAATACTAATTTGATGTAAATACAGAAATTGATGAATAATACTAACTAAAATAAGGTTAATTCCATATAGAGAATTAAATATCATAGTTGAACCATAAATTTAAAGAAAAATAACTAAAAAAAGTATTATTTAAAAAAAAAACTTACTTTAATTTGGATATATGACTATGCATAGTTAAGTACAATTGTAATCTAAATTTTAATTTTATGTATTTTTTTTAAAGAAAGAGATATATATTATTTGGTGTGTGGTTTTGTAGGAGATTAGTTTACAAAAATTAAAGTCTCAAACTATTAAAGTAGATTAGTAATCATTGATGATTTATCACATTTGCAGCATTTTTTTTGAAACATTTTAAGGTTTCAATTGGTTTAAATTTCTATTAGTCTCCTATTTTGGAAGCTTTGTTAGAAATGTAAAAAAAATATTAAAGATATTACAAAATGTTCACAATATAATATAATAATAACTGTAATTGATGAATTTCAACTTAATTTATTTGTATTTAAATTACTTTTTTATATGATTGGTGATATGTCAACTAAACATATAGTAAAATTTGTTATATTTTTAGCATCACTCTTAAAAAAGGTATTAATTATTTAAAAAATGTTATATTTTTATAAAATTTTGAATCTTTTATGAGTGAAAATGAGGCTTTTTTTCTTTTAATAAGAAATTTTTTTTATTTTGTTGTGGGCCGTAGCCCTAGGCCTTAGGACTTGGGCCGGCCCTGTTATAAGTAACAACTAACAACTGAATAACACCGATGGGTTTCTTCAAGGCCTTTCTCTGCTTCGCCCTACTTATATTTTTGCCATTCCTTTCAGTTTCATCCACGGTTTTGTTGTCCACTCTGTCAGATTGTATTCACAAACTCAATGTGGCTATTTCCACCATGAAAACACTTACACACACACACACATATATATATATATATACACACACACACATACAAAAACAACAGGATAAAGAACCCAATACAAGACCACCAGCGGGTGTAGTACAACTGGTAGGTGACTGCTGAGGCTTTCACCACATTCTAGGTTTGAGTTTTCATGAGGAATGTAATTGCAATTTCTGGAAGTCCCAAAAACCAATAGAGCCTGGGGTGTGTGTGGATTCAGAGTTTCCGAGCTCCAGTTCAAGCTGGTAGTACCCATGGGCTTATCCAACTATACCGTAGGCCGTGGGACAATGACTGCCACATGCGAGTCTCCTTTTTTTCCTTCTCAAAAAAAAAAAAAAAAAAAAAAAAAGAACCCAATACGAGTAAAAAGGGAATGGTTATATCCAATAGATTGGATGAGCACAAAGTCACCTTATGGATTATGCAATCAAAATCATGGTATAACACGCAAACAGTAATAAAAATCTGGTAAGAAAAATTTGAAGAAAAAATGCAGAGATTTACCCAAAATGACTCTGAATTATTAAAAAATAAAAGTGAGAATATTCTTTTTTTTTTTTTGAAGTGAAGTGAGAATATTCTTGTAATGGTTTAAACTTGGTAATCGATTATCAAAAAAAAAAAAAGGTTTAAAGATGGTAATAAAACGAAAAAGTTAAGAAAACGACGACAAAAACAAATTCACGTGGTATTCCGGAAACATGGCTAGTGTAAGTGGTAAGTGGAGTCAAACTCCACTTACACTAGATTAGAAGGCAATGAACCACTTTATATATCAAAGTAATTGAAGTATCACTTTATATTTTCCTAAACCAATTCTGGGTCAAGCAACTTTAGTGTTTTCTGTCAAATGAATCAAAGTATTTTTTAAGAGGTTTTTAATAGTCTTGAACAATACCAAGTATGACATTCATCGTATAATGATGTGTTTCAAGTGTTTTTTTGCAATCTTGACTCTGATTTTCATGATACAATGATGTTATAATTGTTATGTAACTTGAGATATTATATTCTGAACCTCTTTTTTATTTGAAACTAGAATTAATCTTAACACTATTAGATTTTTTTTTTTTTTTTTAAATCACACTATTAGAATTTTTTTTTTTTTTTTTTTTTTTTAATGAATCACACTATTAGAAATTTTGATTAAGATTAATCTTCCTTGATGGGATTGACGAACTCAACTTCTCTCGACGACCTCATCCAAACCAAAGAGGAAGTATTGACAGACGGATTAACCAGATGCCTCTGACGTGCAAGCCACATTACTGACAGAGGAAAAGAAGCCATTTGATACAGGCTAATAAATGCCGCGAACGGTTACAAGGACAGCTGTATAGACTGTTGGAAGCCCATCATTAACCTGGAGGCGTTACCAAAAGAAGCATTAAAACCACCGTAACAGTCACAACGGCTATGAGCTACAGGAATATATATATATATATACAACCCTCTCAGCACCAGCATAAGGTACATAGACACAATCAAAAATACTTGTTGTTTTCCCATTACATTGCTTTATAATTTGAGAGCTTCCTTATTTTAACTTTGGCATCAGAGACGTTGTGGTAGACACCACACCGGTGACCACTCTGAGAGAGCTATCCTATCATTTCTACTGTAACAGAGACGAGGGCTTGGCTCTAGCTTGACGCATTCACTTCGATTGACGAGTTTACACTTCATCATTCCTCATTTCATTCAATGAAAGTCATATTATATGCTTTCATGACCATTTTCTCTTCTCCTCTAATAAGAAGCAACGAACAAAATTCAACCCAACACATTTCAAGCATTCATACGTATGATCGCACAGTTAGCAACGGCCATACCAATCACAACCTTAACATTTTAATGCTCCAAATTCAGAGACTTTTATCCATTTCTCTCTTTACTATCTTGTTAGGAACGGGGCTAGGACTTATAGTTAGGGGGTGATTCTGTTGTATGCTGTGTGCGCCAGTTTCGGCCTTTAACTACTAGTCTACTGCTTAGTCACTAAAGATTTTTGTTTAAAAGTTTTAAAGAGCCAAGTTGTTTGTTTTGGGTAAAAATATGTTAATTAGGCTTAATTTTTTTAGCTTTGTTATCGGTAATTTTTGTTATAGGGCTAATGTTATTGGGCTTGTATATTTTGTTTTAAATTTAATCTATTAATTTTTTATTGCCTTTAAAATGTGAAAAATGCTAAAACTACAAATTTTTTACAAATTGTTCATATAGTGAGTAGTTATTGATAAGTAAAAAGTAATACAAATGTATAAACTAATAAGAATTTGTTATTTCAATAGTTTGTAAAAATATTGTAAAATTTTTTTTGACTATAACATTACTATTAAAAAGAATTGATAGTATTGTTAAGGGAGGGAGAAAGTATAATTTCATTGAATAAAATTACTAAAATTAGTACATGTTAATATACTAATGTTAAAAAAAATGGAGAAAAGCATTCACAATCATTCACACTTTTGGGGGGGGGGGGGGTTGTAAAATGGAAGTAACATTCAACTAAACTGAAACAGTAAAAGCAGGACAGTGCCTGGAGTAATACTGAAGAAACAGATGAGTTTCACAAAGATGATCACACAGATCTTTGATTCAAGCACAGAATCGGAGAAAGAAAAGGTTATGAGAAAGAGAAAGAAAATGAAAGAAAACGAAGAGAAAAACAGAGAGAGAATTGAGAAGCTCAGTGAGGAGAAAACAGAATTGTTCCTTTCTCAATGAATGAAAATATAATACATCACATCACTATATAAAGGAATTACATGAATAAATAGACTCTAGAAACTCCTAGATCCTTCTAACAATTCTAACTAACTGTAACAAAATTTCCCGCCACTGCTGGAACTTGAATTGCTTGGGCTTGAGCGACTCGTGTCATAACAGAAACACGCGTGCCATAACTAACTCTTCTCCCATACTAAAAACGACACAGTTTTAATTAAGTAATCTGCACGTGTGTGAGTCCAACACGTGTTGACCATCTTCCTTCTTGGACTGTAAATGTTGCTCTGGTTTTCTATCTTTATCATCCCCCCTCAAACGAATGGGGGAGGAACAAGACATGAGTTTGGCACGAAATAAAAGAAATGAGGGTCCAGGCAAAGGCTTAGTAAAGATATCTACAAGATTATCCTTTCCAGAAACAAAGGAAATAGCCAAATCCTTGCGAAGAACACGTTCCCTGACGAATGATAATCTACTTCAACATGCTTTGTACGAGCATGAAAAACGGGATTCGAAGCAAGAGCAATGGCAGACACGTTGTCACATCATAAAACAGGGATATGATGAAGGAAAAGAAGAAGGTCACGAAACAATTGTCTAAGCCAGGAGAGCTCAGCAGCAGTGGTGGCAAGTGCACGATACTCTGCCTCTGTGGAAGATCTGGAAACAGTGGTCTGTTTCTTAGATGACCAAGAAATAGGATTGGAGCCCAAAAACACTATAAAGCCAGTGGTGGACTTCCTATCAAAAGGATCCCCTGCCCAATCAGCATCTGTGAAGGCAGTTAAGGTAAGGGGACCTCGAGAAAAATAAATGCCATGAGAAAGAGTACCCCGTACATATCTGAGAACTCTCTTAGCAGCTTCCAGATGAGTGGTTGTAGGGGATTGCATAAATTGGCACAATTGATGAACACTAAAGGCCAAGTCTGGTCTAGTAAATGTGAGATATTGAAGAGCCCCAACCATGCTCCTATAAGTAGAGGGATCAAATAGACGTAAACCAGAATCTGGAGTGAGTCTAGTGGCAAAACAACATGGTGTCTTTGTAGGCTTAGAATTATGCATATTGAAACGATGAAGAATCTCAGAGGCATTCTTAGTCTGTGATAAAGTAAGGCCATACTTTGTGGGTGTGATTTGAATACCCAGAAAGTAATTGAGGGGGCCAAGATCTTTGAGATCAAAAGTAGCACTGAGAGCTGAGATGAGATAGGCAATCTGTTTAGAGGCATTACCAGTGATGATAATATCATCAACATATAGCAGCAGGTAGAGAACAGTAGAGCCTGAATGATAAACAAAGAGAGAGGAATCTGCCAAAGAAGCCACAAAACCAAGATGAAGCAATTGGGAGGTGAATCTCTCAAACCATGCCCGTGGAGCCTGCTTTAACCCATAAAGGGACTTCAGTAGTTTGCAGACAAAATGAGGTTTAAAGGGATCAACATAACCCTGTGGCTGCTGCATATACACATCCTCCTTAAGATAGCCATGAAGAAAGGCATTGGAGACATCCAATTGCCTAATAGACCAGTTAAGACTGACTGCAATGCCCAAAACCAACCTGACTGTAGCAGGTTTAATAACTGGACTGAAAGTCTCTGTGAAATCTATGCCTGGTTGTTGATGGAACCCCTTAGCTACCAACCGGGCTTTATATCTGGCAATTGAACCATCACTGTGACATTTCAATTTATAGACCTATTTGCACCCTACCAGATTGAAATGAGGAGAAGGAGGAACAAGCACCCAGGTTTGCTGTTTCTGCAATGCATCAAATTCAGCATCCATTGCCTTACACCAATTGGGAAAGGAGGAAGCTATTTTGTAGGTGGGTGGTTCAGTGAAATTATAGTCAAGGGTAGCTTCATAGCAGAGTTTAGGTTTGGATATACCACACTTGGACCGAGTTTGCATGGGATGAAGATTAACAGGAACAAGTGGTAAGGGTGAAGGGTCACTAGAGGAAGAAGAATTTGGGGCAGAAGTAGGCAGTGGAGGGGACAAGGAAGGACCAATAGGAGTAGGGGAAGGTGCAGCAGTAGTATTTAAGGAAGAATCAGGACAACTTGGTGAAGTAACTGTGTGAAGGAATTGAACAGGTAATGAAGTGTCAGGTGGTGTGGTAGTATTGATAGATTGTGGAGCTGGCCCTAAAATAGAGGGTTGATGGAGAGAGTGTAAGTAAAGGAGATTAGACAACCAAATGGAACGAGATGTAGGAGTAACAGGTGATTGTGGAGAAGAGGTGAGTGTAGGAAAAGGAAATTTTGACTCATTGAACACCACATGTCTAGAGGTGTACATAGTGTTTGTAATAGGGTTAAAGCATAGATAACCCTTTGAAATAGAAGAATATCCTAGGAATATGCATTCCTTGGTTTTGGGTTCAAGCTTGTGTGAGGTGTAAGGTCTAAGAAGAGGATAACAAGCACACCCAAAAATTCTGAGTTGAGTGAGATCAGGTTGAGAGTGATACAATAGGTAATATGGTGAGTAAGAGTGAAGAGTGGCAATAGGAAGCAAGTTGATGAGAAACACAGCAATTTGAGCTGCATAGGACCAATATTGGAAAGGAAGAGAGGCTTTGGATAGTAAGGTAATGGTGGTTTCTATAATGTGTCTGTGTTTTCATTCTACCAAACCATTTTGCTGTGGAGTATATGGACAGGAGAGTTGATGAAGAATGCCACAGTCAGATAAGTAAGACTCAAACTCTTTAGACACAAACTCACCACCCCCATCTGATCTTAGAATTTTAAGTTTAGATGAAAACTGTGTTTCAGCCATGGATTTGAACTTAACAAACATAGGAAAGACCTCAGATTTATGTTGAAGAAAATAAATCCAAGTGAAACGAGTATAATGGTCAACAAACAACACATAATACCTGAATTTATTAATAGAGGAAATAGGAGCAGGGCCCCATACATCAGAGTGAACTAATTCCAATGGTGAATGTGCAGTAAAATGGGAAGTGGGAAAGGGAAGTCTATGAATTTTACCACTGAGACAATGTGTACAAGATATACTATTACACTTATTTGAAGAAATCTTAAGCATAGGAAGAAGGGTTTGCAGGACTTGAGCATGTGGATGACCAAGCCTGTTGTGCCATAATTCCCAAGATGAAGATGAAGATGTGGAAGCAACATGATTGCAGACTTTAGAAGGTAAGAACAGAGTAGTAGCTTTACTAGGGTAGATAGGGTATACACCCTGTTCACTCCTGCCCTGGTAAAGCACTTTCCTCGTGGCCAAGGCCTGAACAGATAGAAGGTTTTCATCAAAATAGCACCAACAATGATTATCATGGCAGAGTTTGTGAACAGAAGCTAGATTGAAGGCAATTGAAGGTACCCTAAGGACATTGTTGAGATGTAAAGATGAGTTTGGGAATTGAATTTTACCTGTGTGAGTGATAAGAAGGTTTTGGCCATTACCAACAGTTAGATGGTCCTGTCCAGTGTAAGGTTTTGGAAAGGATAGTGCATTGAGGTTGGATGTGACATGATCCGTTGCAGCACTATCAACAAGCCATGGTTGCTCTTGAGTGATTGCTGCATTTGAAGCTGTTGCCATAGCAGCCAATTTGGTGGGAGGGTGCTTTCCCTGGTAAGCATAATCCATTCAATGGTAACAGTCAATAGCTGTATGACCATTCTTCCCACATATCTGACAGGATGGTCTCTCATTCTTGGAACCTTGAAACTGTGATGATGAAGAGAACTGATTGGAATGATTTTGATTGGAAGAGTATTGTGAATACTGTTGTGGAAAGATATTAGATCCTCTACCACCACCATTACCTCTTCCTCTGTTGCTATTCCTTCCTCTACCTCTATTATTGTACTGATTATAACCACCACCATTAGATCTAGGTGTGAATCTTTAATATCATTAGAATCATTCAAAGATTCTTCTTCTGCACCAAGCAGAGTAGCAAGTTCATCAAAGCTCACTTGAGTACTCCTTGTACGTATTGCAGACTTGAATGCATTGTACTCTTTGGGAAGGCCTTTAATGGCAATGTGAAGCAATTCCTCATCATCAAGAATCACTCCAACTGCCATCAACTTATCCCTCACAACTTTGATCTTTTGAAGAAACACATCAACAGAATCACAGCCTTTCCTAATATTGTGGAGTTCTCCTTTTAAATTCATAATGTGTGATCTTGAGACTGAGGAAAAACGATTTTCAAAAACCTTCCAAACTTCCATTGCTAAGTGGCATCCCACAGTGAGAGCAAGGATTGAAGGTGTCAAAGTTGAACTAATAAAGGTAAGGAGTGCTTTCTCCTTTGATTTCCAGATTGAATAATCTGGATTGGTGATTACAGTAACAGATCCTGAAGGATCCTTGAGAAATTTCTCTGGAATTGGTTGAGTATCATCAAGTAACTCAAATAAGGAGTAAGTATCGAGTACCATCGAGATTTGATATTTCCAAACTATATAGTTGGAACTGTCAAGCTTCACTGTCATCATGTTTGACATGTTTGACAGCAATAGAAGAGGTTGATTGATCAAATTGATTGAAGCAGTAGAAGAAGACGCCATGGACGCCATTGTTGAAGATGAGGATGACATTGCAGTAGAAGCCATCTGTTCAGTAGAAGCCATCTGTGGCTTTGATACCATGAAGAAACAGATGAGTTTCACAAAGATGATCACACAGATCTTTGATTCAAGCACAGAATCGGAGAAAGAAAAGGTTATGAGAAAGAGAAAGAAAATGAAAGAAAACGAAGAGAAAAACAGAGAGAGAATTGAGAAGCTCAGTGAGGAGAAAACAGAATTGTTCCTTTCTCAATGAATGAAAATATAATACATCACCTCACTATATAAATGAATTACATGAATAAATAGACTCTAGAAACTCCTAGATCCTTCTAACAATTCTAACTAACTGTAACAGAATTTCCCGCCACTGCTGGAGCTTGAATTGCTTGGGCTTGAGCAACTCGTGTCATAACAGAAACACACGTGCCATAACTAACTCTTCTCCCATACTGAAAACGACACAGTTTTAATTAAGTAATCTGCACGTGTGTGAGTCCAACACATGTTGACCATCTTCCTTCTTGGACTGTAAATGTTGCTCTGGTTTTCTATCTTTATCAAATACAGCCCATTATAATCAGAAAGAAGAGCAAATTCCAAGTCCATAGGTGGATTGTGGAACAGTACAAAATCTTGAGCTTGGTTAGTGCCCATCCTAGCAAAGGTGTCCACACATCTATTAGCTTTCGGTGGTTGATGCGAATTTGATGAAACTGAGCAATCAAGTGCCTGCAGTCATCTACAAGGGGGGAAATTGGATTCACACTTCCATCACACAGTAATATATATGGTGTACACGTGTCACACAGTAAAAATAATAATAAAAAATGTTATGAGAGAAATGATTGAATTATATATTAAAGAGCAATGACGAATCAACCTACTGTCAACACAGAAGCCTCACACTCAAAACACCAATGGGTTTCTACAAGGCCTCTCTATGCTTGCCATTCCTTATATTCTGGTCCGAGTAAGTCAACATTGTTTTTCTACTCAGAAAGGTCGGTTTGTCACAAAAAATAAAGAAATAGTAAGACGGGATTTCTTTTGTCATCAAGAAGGTAAACCACCATTAAAAATAGTGGATCCATCTAAAGAGCAATGAAATAGAAAATCTTTAAAATGTAAATGAAAAGCTTATCTAAGAATTGCTTTACGAAAGCCATTTGATATTTTTTTACAAGAATGGCATGTCACTAAGTTTATTATAGATCACAACCATGAATTGTTGACTCCTTCGGAAGTGCGATTTCTTCCTAGTAATCGAATTATCACCAAAGAAGATGAAGATTGCATTCAATTGTTGAAAGAAGCTAATCTTTCGATTAGACAAATAATGCGTATTATGGAACTTGAGAAAAAAGTGGAACATGGATATCTTCCATTTTTTCAAAAAGATATTCGTAATCTTTTTGGGAAAATGAGAAGGGAACATGCAACGAGTGATGCCATGAGCCTCTTACAATATTGCAAAGATGCAAAAGAGGAGAATTCAAAGTTTCAATATGCTTTTAAAATAGACAATGAGAGAAAGCTGGAGCATATTTTTTGGGTACCTTGTCCTTGTATTGATTGGTACTAGAAATATGGTGATGTTGTTGTTTTTTACATTACTTATAAGATGAATGCTTATGATATGCCTTTCGGTGTCTTTGTGGGTGTCAATAATCATGGAAAGACAATTCTCATTGGTTGTGCATTTCTTCGCAACGAAACAACTAGTACTTTTCAATGGTTAATGAAGGTAAATTTTCAATCTTGTAAAGATTCACAATTCTTTTTCAATTTGGATAGTGTTTGAATTTTTTTGCATTGTACTAATTTTACGTTTGATTGGCAGACTTTTGTATCATTAATGAAGAAGCCACCCAAGTCTATTTTGACTGATCAAGATCCATGGATCATAGAGACAATTTCAAAAGAATTGCCACTCACAAAACATGCCTTCTATATATGGCATATGTTGTTGGTTTACATCAATTCTTCGTAGTCAATATTCAAGTTGGTGCATGGATTTCTACAAGTCATATAAGTTCGACTCATGTGAAGAATTCGAGCACTAATGACTACAAGTTATTGCAAAATATGACATGTGTATGAATAAGCATGTGATTGGGTTATACCAAATTTAGCACTTTTGGGTACCATGTTATATTCATGGATATTTTTTTGATGGAATGACAACAACGGGAAGATCTGAAAGCATAAATGCCTTTATCAAATGGTTGTTAGTTCCCACATAAGCTTGATCCAATTTGTTAAACAAGTAAGTCATTATTTACCCTTATAATTTATTTTATTTATGTATCATTGTTTTATATTTGTCATTGTTAGCATTTTTTATATTATTTTTTTAAGTCTTAGTGTGTCATTTAAATGCTTCTAATTTGCTGTCATTTTTAAATTTTAGATTGATGTTGCCATTGAAGATGTTGAACAAATACAATCACATGATACAATGTTAGAAACATTTAGGAGTTACCACCACACACCCTTCGTGCAGTGGTCATTCCACAAGTATAAATACTTGTGGAATGTGGGGGGCAAGGGCAGTGGTTCAAGTCTTTATGAGGGAGCTTCACACACATATACACTTAGATTAGGCTAGAACAGAAATTCTATCTTGTATAAAAAAATAAAAAAAAAATAAAAAAAAACATTTAGGAGTTCTTCTTTAAGAAACTTTTCACCATTAGAAAACCAAGCACATACTGTGTTGACACTTTATGCTTTCAAATTATTTCAAGTGGAGTTTGGGAATGCTGCACTATATTCCGTGCTTCAAGAATATGGTAGTGAATTTGTGTTGCTATATTACAAAGACAAAACTAGTAAAAAATACAAAGTTTTGTGGGATGGTGATATGACTAATTGTAATTACAAACCCTTTGAATTTTGAGGTATATTTTGTCATCATGTACTTAGGATATTTCTTCACAAAGATTATCACCAAATCTCCCGTATGTATCTATTATCACGTTGGAGTTGTGAAGCATCACTAAAGAGAAAAGAATGGTTACTTTCGAATGATAAAGATTTAATAGACAAGGAAATCAATATCGAAAGACATATTAATGGTATGATTGATGAATACCGTTTAACTTCTTGTTCAAATAAGTATTTGTATTTTCCCAAGAATCACTTATTTCATAACTTGGTATAATGAGTGATTCTTGGGGAAATACAAATACTTATTATATAAATTTTATAGACTGATTTATCAATTTTTAAATACAAAATAAGAAAAAAAAAATGCAAAATAGAAAGGTAATATTAAAAAAATTATTATTATTATGATTATATCATTGTAATCTCAATCACATTTATTGTCGTGTGTTCCTAATATTGTATAAAACTTTTTGCTACTCTAAAGGAAAAATATCACGCTGTTTTTCGCATTGAACGGTTGAATGCCCAGGCTTTTTTTTTTTTTTGGGGAGAAACAATTGAATGTCTAGCCTAGATACTTAAAAGTTATTTATTTATTTATTTATATTTTAAGTAAAAAACGATAACTTACCCCAACCGGTAAAGAATTTCTATTACAAGGTCAAGCTATTAAGAATGATTGAATGAACATCAACCAGAAAAGCATTTTAAATACAAGGTGGGGTTTTGTCTTTTTCAATCCATATAGGTTTTCTGGAATAGATGAATGACAAAATAATAATAATAAAGAGAAAGGAAAGAAGACAGTACGTCAAAACCTAAATAATCACCTTGTACGGCGACTCTACTCTCCTGCTCCAACTCCAAGATTAATGATAAGGCCCTTTGATTTAGCAATAAAAAGCAAAAAGAGGCGCTCTGATTCTGCAATCACCAAATCCAGCTCACCCACCACTACCAAAAAAACAAACACTCAACAAGTGGTTGTTGTGGTAAGCTTGATAAGTATGTTTAAATAATAGTATTCAATTTTTTTATAAATACACCTGGGTGAAAATATATATAATATTATTTAAAAATTAAAAATATATATCATACTTTTGGGTTTCTAAAATAACAAATTGGGAATTTTAAAACTCCAATGCTAATTACGTTGTCTCTTCTTTCTATATATATATATATATATATATGTTGTCTCTAAATTTTACCCCTTGACAATATTTGAACCCAAGACTTTTTGCAATATGGTAGTATATTCATCGTTCTCACTCCTTAATATACCTGCAATTGCCAACCATACCAATTTTTGGATTTTAATTGGAAGCAATTCCTCTTATTTGTCCATGCCATCAAAAATACTTTTTTTTTTTTTTTCACTAAATAAAAAAGAGAGCTCCAAGGGTGGACTTATGACCTCACGCTACGTAAAGATAATAGGTAATACCACATGTACTACCAGAACCTTGATAAGGTTATTTTCGTAGGCATAACATATCGTTGAAGTATTATTGCTCAAACTATTCAAATCCTACCAAGTATCATGTGAAACAATACAATACTCCTACTATCAAACCACACCTCAAGATAGTTGCCATAAATAATACTTGTGAATTGAGTGTCATTCATATACATTATATGCACATTTTGGGTAAGTACATTATTTATGCACATGAGAGAGAGAGAGAGAGAGAGAGAGAGAGAGAGAGAGCCAACAACTTACCCCTTGCTGGCCAGGGTTACATTCTTATTGCCCTTACTTTGAGGGACTTAAACACAGCATTAGTACTGAAGGAAAAAAATTTAATATTTGTTAGGAGGGTCACATTGCATCGGATCCCTACAAATGAGGTCAAGAAGACTAATAACTTAACCCCTATTGGCCAAGATTCACCACTTTACACTATATTTAGTCCAAAGTTCCAAAAATAAAAAAGAGGTTCAGAAATATATATATAATATCTCAAGTTACCCGTTCATCAAAAAAAAATATCTCAAGTTACCCAACACATTTCAAGCGTACACATGTATCGCACAGTTAGCAACGGCCATGACCCTTCCACGCGGTATGGACGCGGGGACTCAGCAGTGGCCCCCATTATTGGTATATAGCAAATAACAAAAGGGGCGGTCCAAAGGTTGGCCCGCATTATTGCTATCGTGAGGTTATCAAGGCTTGTGTGGTCCACAAGTGGTAGGATCACCTCCTTTATCAGCGCCTCACGAGTTTCGCATTTATGATCAAAAGTAATTTCAAATTTAGGCGGTAAATTTAAATTGATTATTCTATGTAAAGTATGATAACATTACCCAATCTACCATATTAAATATTAAATGATTCAAGTATGTAAATAGAAGATATACTTTTATTATTATCAATAGTAAAAAAGTAGTTATTACATTCATCTTAAACAAGCGGTTACTCAAATATCTTTTATCCACATATATTTCACTCTTAAAAAGTAAAAATTTATCAAACTCAAAAACCAATTTAAAGCCATTTTTGCTCAATAATGAGCCAAATACAAGGTTCTCTTGAATACCTAGCACATGCAATATATCCTTTAAAGCAAGAAACTTGCCCATAGTCATCTTTAGTACAATTTTTTCATATCTTTCAATCTTAGAGGTTGAAAAATTACCCATGAAAATTTTTCCTTCATTATCCACAGGATTATATGTAAAAAAATATTTCCTCTTTTGAGCGTACATCACGAATAGCCCTAATATGCACCCAGCATTCCTTGATATTTTCTCTTACTAAGATCACTTCAGAAATCACTGCAGTAACAGATGCCACAACCATTTTGTTTGACATCTGTTAAACAAAACTCAAACAAACTGCGTCCTCAAAAATCAGCGATCACCAATATATAACACAACTCAGTAATAATGACTATGTCAAAGTAGGAGCCAAAGACGCAAAGACAATAGTGATATTCTAATGAAACACCGTTTTTGTGTTTTTGAAAAATCTTATCATCTCAAACCAATCTCCCACAATCACTTTTTACAAAATCATAAAGCACGACAGTTGGCATCGCACTCAAATTAAACACTGTTGCTCAATAATTACCCCGACATACGCAACAATAAAATAAACAATCATCACAATTATTTTTAAAATGTTATATTTTTATAAAATTTTAGGTTTTTTATAAACGGAAAATGAGACTTTTTTTTTTAATAGAAATTTTTTTATTTTGTTGTGGAGTCTTAGGCCTAATTCCTGGGCCAGTCCTATCTATAAATAGCAATTAACGGCTAACACTGAATAACAGATTAACGGCGGCGATGGGTTTGCCCAAGAGCTTCCTCAGTTTTGTCCTCCCTATATTTTTGCTATTCCTTTCAGTTTCACCCACTGAGCTTAAGCAAACTTACATCATTCAAATGAAACACCAAGACAAACCTTTCCATTACGCCACACACCACGACTGGTACTCCGCTCACTTCCAATCCCTCTCTGGCTCCGATTCCTCTCTCCTTTACACTTACATCGACGCATTCAATGGCTTCGCTGCCAAACTTGACTCGGACCAAGCCGAATCACTCCGCCGATCCGACGTAGTCCTCGGTGTTTACAAAGATATCCTCTATCCCCTCCATACCACTCGCACCCCCCAGTTCCTTGGCCTCAACACCGAATCCAGCCAGTACACTCATTTCCTCGAACAAGCGTCTCACGACGTTATTATCGGTTTTTTAGATACTGGTATCTGGCCAGAGTCTAAAAGCTTCGACGATTCGGGTCTACCAGAGATCCCGAGCCGCTGGCGAGGCGAGTGCAAACCCGGACCCGATTTCAGTTCCACGGTTTGTAACAAAAAACTCATCGGCGCACGAAGCTTCTCCAAAGGTTATCAGATGGTCTACACCGGTGGACGACTCTTGAAGGAGGCCGTGTCACCTCGCGACCAAGACGGTCATGGGACGCACACTGCAAGCACTGCAGCCGGGTCTCCAGTGACTAACGCCAGTCTCTTCGGTTACGCGATTGGTACAGCGCGTGGGATGGCCACTCACGCGCGCGTTGCAATGTATAAAGTATGTTGGAACAATATGTGCTGTGGATCTGATATTCTTGCGGGTTTGGATTGGGCTATAAACGATGGTGTTGATATTCTTTCACTCTCGATCGGTGGTGGGCCAGCTCCGTATTTCCAAGATCCCATTGCAATTGGAGCCTTTACGGCGGTTGAAAGGGGCATTTTTGTTTCTTGCTCAGCCGGGAACAGTGGGCCCATACCGGCCACCGTAATCAATGCGGCTCCGTGGATAATGACAGTTGGAGCGGGGACTTTAGACCGAGATTTCCCTGCTTTTGTTTCACTCGGGAACAAAAGACGATTCGCCGGTGCGTCTCTATATAGTGGACAAGGAATGGGGAATAAACCAGTTGGTTTGGTTTATGAGAATGGTAGAAACAAATGGAGTAGCTTGTGTTTACCTGATTCACTGGAACCGGATTTGGTCCGTGGGAAAGTGGTTGTGTGCGATAGAGGGGTGATCTCATGTGAGGAGAAAGGAGAGGTTGTACGCGACGCGGGTGGAGTTGGGATGATACTCACGAACATGGCCGCAAACGGTGAGGAATTGGTGGCTAACAGTCACTTATTACCAACTGTAGCGGTGGGGTGCACAGCAGGGGATTTGATCAAGAAGTATTTGAGGTCTGATCCTAGTCTGACGGCTCTGCTGACTTTTGGTGGGACCGTGTTAAATGTGCGGCCTTCACCCAAGGTCGCAGCGTTTAGTTCAAGAGGGCCCAACATGGTGACCCCATATATCTTGAAGCCGGATGTGATTGGGCCTGGGGTTAATATCTTGGCTGCTTGGTCTGAGGTTGTTGGGCCTACTGGATTGGACACAGACACTAAGAAGACCCCATTCAATATTGTCTCAGGTAACCTACCAATTAACACTATTGTATTTAAGGAATATATTGCTTCTTACTTAGGGGTTGGGGCACATGACAAGTATTGTTTGATTTATATTTGATTTTAGTCATGAGCAGTAGTTAATATAAACAAACATGGACACCCACACACGCATGCATATTGGAAAAATTCCTTGCATTATAATGGTGCAGTTACAGTGTCTATAGGATGAAGACCTAGACTATATTTAAACTTCTTTCGTAACAACCATTTTGCAACCCGATCATAACCATCACAAGAATTCAATACTCTTCTACTATATATATATACACACACATATTACCTTCACTATCTAGAGTACATCATGGAACATTGAAATTTAATTATCATTAAATCATCTTATGCTTCAACCAACACAATTATGGCTCATGGCATTAGCAAATTATGGTTTAGTTTGAAACTAATAGTTACACTTGATTTTCACAAAGCTAGATTACTCCATTTGACAACAACTTAATTGAATTGTTACAGGTACATCAATGTCTTGCCCGCATATAAGTGGATTGGCAGCACTTTTAAAAGTAGCTCATCCACAATGGAGTCCAAGCGCAATCAAATCTGCCCTAATGACTACTGCCTACACTCAAGACAACACCAAATCCCCTCTTCGAGATGCTGCAAGTGGAGCACTTTCCAACCCATGGGCTCATGGAGCCGGTCATGTAGATCCACATAAAGCCCTCTCTCCAGGCCTTATATACGATATCTCAACTGAGGATTACATCCCCTTCTTGTGCTCCTTGGACTACACAGTTGATCAAGTCCAAACCATTGTCAAACGCTCCAATGTTACGTGCTTTAGAAAATTTTCCAACCCTGGTGAACTCAATTACCCATCATTCTCTGTCTTGTTTGAAAACAATGGGATTGTTCGATATACACGGGTGTTGACGAATGTCGGTGCTGCTGGATCTGTCTATCATGTGACTATTGATGTGCCAACATCGGTGGCTGTGACAGTAAAGCCTACAAGGCTTGTTTTTGGAAAAGTAGGGGACAAACAGAGTTACACTGTTACATTTGTGGCCAAGGGAGATGAATCCAAAGCGGCTAAGTCTGAATTTGGATCAATTGTTTGGAGCAACGCCCGACACCAAGTTAAGAGCCCAGTTGCTTTTGAATGGACAATTGTGAGATCAAAGTCTAAGCTGTTCCCGAGTTTTTTTCTTCTTTGGGTTCCACCAATACTTTTGGTTTTGGTTTTGGTCTATTTTAGGTATCTGCCCTTGCTGCAAACTATTGCCTCTTCCCTTTGCTGCATGATGAAAGAAGTGACATTAAGTGTGAACTATTACCTTTTCTCTTTGCTCCAAAATGAAAGAAGTGACATCAGCTGTGAAATCGCTTAGGCCAAATAAATTTGGCCTGCATTTCATTTTGGAATGTCTCAAAATTATGTTCTATTTGAAAAGTTAAATACTATTAATGTATTAACATTCCCTTTATGCCCTTAATTGATTTGTGGGAGCATTTTTTTTTAATTAAAAAAATTAAAAATCTAAATTTTGAAATCTACTTTATACACCATCCTTATTCATTTTTGTTTTTTTTTTTTTAACCTTTAGAGATAAGGCAATTAATATTTCCTCTGTCTCAATTTATTTGTCCTGTTGAAAAAGTCAAACTTTTTAAGGGAATTTCATTTATAATAGAAACATTAGTAAATCAATGATTTTTATTTTTAAAAACATGACAAATTGACAATATTTTGGGACAATCCAAAATAGAATAAAGGACAAATAAACTAGGACGAAGGGAGTAATAAATTTGTTTAAGAGTAATTGAAGAAATTTTTAACTTTTTTTTTAAAGAGATAAGGCACTTAATGATGTTTCCCTAAATAATTAGATTTTTCTAACTATGCCAAACAATTTGGGATGGATGGATTATCATTCTATATATAAAAAGTGCATGGGCCCTATATAAAAACTAATAGCTATAGTCACTATTGGTCTTTTTATCTACATATAAAAAAGTGCAAATGTGCCCTATATAAAAACCATCTACATATAAAAAAGTGCAAATGTGCCCTATATAAAAACCAATAGTTACAGTCGCTGTTGGTCTTTTTATTGGTCTTTTTATCTACATATAAAAAAGTGCAAATGTGCCCTATATAAAAACCATCTACATATAAAAAAGTGCAAATGTGCCCTATATAAAAACCAATAGTTACAGTCGCTGTTGGTCTTTTTATTGGTCTTTTTATTTATATATAAAAAGTGCGAATGTGCCCTATATAAAAACCAATAGCTACAATCGCTGCTGGTTTTGATTTTTTTTTTTTTTTTTTTTTCATTCATCAATTTCTGTCAAGGGAGTCAATTTTGTATTGGAGACTATACCAGTTTGACAAGTGGAACTATATATATATATATATATATATATATATATATGGTCACCAAAAACTCTTCCAATCGTAGTATTTGGGCCATAATTAATTTATATGAGGGCTGTATCACAATCCTACAAGTTGGGCCCCAAACTTCGCCTGGTCTGTCTAAGCTAAATCTTACTACATACTCCCTTTTTGTTTGCCTCTGTTCTCGTGTTTCTCTGTGTTTCCTTCTCAATCTCTCCCCCCTTTTTTCCAACCCCCTTTATGCTACCCCTCTTCCCCTTTTTATAGTCTCCTATTAGTGGGGTTATCATCATTATTTTCCCACCTCGCACATATTCTCACATCTATCGAAATCCTAAGGAATCCTCACAATTTCAGAGGATTCTCTTGGAACATGTTCCAAACATCAAATAGTGCTCGGCAGCAGATTCCCCAAAGTCATTGACAGTGCTCGGTTACTGACCTCAATTTGGCTATCCCCTCACTGACTTCCCTTTGGTTCACTAGTTAGTATTTGGCTCAACTTGCCCGAACATAATTTTGTTTACCCTAAGCGGTATCGCAAGACTCTTACCCATTTCCTCAGTGAACTGATCCTACTCCCACCGTGTTAGACTTTTTTTTTTTTTTTTTTTTTTTATGAACAAAAGGGGGGGGGGCGACTATTTGTGACTAATCCCCCAGGACGTGACCTAATAGGAGCACCCCACGTTAGGGAATATTGGATTGAGTCATAACTACTATGATCGGGGCACCACAGACCTCATCCTAACACTCCAAGAAAGCCAGCAGGAGAGGCACAATGCAAGCTAAGAACCCTCCTCCCACACGGTACTTGCCATGACTCAAACAAGGAACCTCGTGCTTGCATGTGGGATCTCTCCCAACTGAGCCACCTTTAGCCACATGGGCCAATCCCATTTTTATCTTTTTATTTTTAAAAAGATAAAAATAAAATTACACACATGAAACAGCTTACCCCAATAACTCCGCCACTGTCATCTACGAAGAGCATGTATTTGTGTTTCTTCTTTCGTGAAGACTAGAGTCACGCCCTCTATTTCTGTGGTGTGTGGTGAACAACGTATTTCTTTTCTTTTTAACTTAGTTTTATGTCTTTTTGTCAATTGTGCAGTATACAGTGTGCCTATAGCTGGCCTGCTGAGCCACCTACCCACATGCTACTTTAATTCAAAATTTTGTGATATAACTGCCATGATTACGTCAATATGGAACAAAGATCTTTTTATTAATTTATTTGATTTTACTAATACGTGTTTTGAGACACACATTAGTAAATTATTTTTTTAAAAAAATTTATGAAAAAATGAAAAAGTTATTAACTATTTTAATAATTTTTTCAATTCCCCATAAATTTTTTCAAAATATATGACCCATGCAATACGCGAGTAAATTTTATTTATTATTCATAAAAAAATATGTAAAATCATAATAAAATTCTATTAGTAGAATATTAGTTGTTTCACTAATTGTCTATCAAACTCTAATAACATGATCATGATACAAAGATTTTGTGCCAACTCCATTAGCCAATCAAACATTATCATGATATAATAAATATATTATGATAACTCCATAGGCAATTAAAAGAAGTATACTGATTTTTTAAAAGAAAAAAGAAACCTTCCCTCTTATATTTATTTTTCTTTACTATTATTATTTTAAATGATTAGAAACTCCCTTAATATTGAAGGTCTGTTTATGCATTAAATATGGTCAAATGAAGACATACTAAATAAGGAAAATACAAAGAACCTCAATTATACAAACTATGTTTATAACGATTACAGGATTCTTACTATAACTATCCAATTTAAACTACAAAAAGGACAACTAATTTCAAGAATACAAAAACTGGGCAAAAAGATATGTCTTAGGACAAGGGAAAAAAAACAAAACAAAACTCTTGAAAAAGTTATATTGTAGAGTTTTATCAATACCAATCACTGTACTACCCTATAAAAAAAATAAAATATGGTAGCACTTAATCAAAGTTACATTTATGAAATCTCACAGAGAAATCTACAGCTACCTGATCCCTTTCCTAAGCCATATACATCTACTTGATGCTTTTTAGAGCAATCCTTTTCCATAAATTTCTTGGTGCATAAGGATATTGACAATTTTTGCCCTCTTCTCAACTTCATTAATAGCCATTTTCTTATTTGTCTCTGGCAGTTTCTCAACTACTCTCTAGCTCTTTATAGCAATTAAGACCTAACAAAGTAACATCAAAATAAATTAGAGAATGGTGCACTATGTTGCACTCTATAAACTTCAAAGGATTATTATTAACATAAATCATTCAATATATTTGTCACTAACTGGGTATGGGTGCATCAAACACATGCATGTACAAAATTTTGGGTATAAGCAAAAAAAAAAAAATAAATGCCTGTAATGTTGAATGCTCATGGGACCAAGACTAATCTAATTTAAAATGTAAATTCAATGTTCAGCAAGCATTTGGAATTTTATATATATAGCACATTCTATTTGTAAATAATCTGCATATCAAGAATCATTTAAAAAATAACTAACTCAGAAAAATATAGTTTGTGGATAGGAATTTCAAAGACATTTCCTTAAGACATCATCTCTCAATAGAAGCTAAAAATACGAAAATATTTAACCAATAGACTAACATGTACCAAAAAATCAAATGGCATTCAAGATGATTAGTGTTAGACTCCTATAAGATTAACAAAATGCAACACCCATGTATTAGAATTGAATAATACCAAAATTGGAACACATATATTACAATTAAACACACACATAGACTAAGGAGAAAAATCCCATGATCATTCACTCAAAAAATTAGATGTCAAAAGCTCAAACACGCAAAAGTAGCAAAAAAAATCACAAGTTTATGCATAAAGTCATGCCTATATAACTTTTAAATCATCCAAATGCAGCAATATTAGAAGCAATTTTAAGGATTCTTTCCTACTCTTAATGGCTTCTGCAACATAAACATCACAATCAACATGTATACATCTCACAAAGAACAAAGAACAAATTTGTTAATGTTCCACTTGTCAATTGAAAACAGTCCCAAGTTAACTACCAAAATAGGAGTCACAACCATAACTGGAGATCGTACCAACTTCAATAAATATATGTATCTTTGTCTAAAATAGTGTAATTCCTTTAAAAAAAGAAATAAAAAAAAAAAAGAAAAAAAACCGCCAAGTTATCTTAAACTTAGGCAACCAAAAAAATCCGATTCCATCCAAACCAAGAAAAGAGGAAAATACTGGACTTTAGTTAAAAATGTTTTCTATTAAGCTTTGCAGTCAGGGGGACTTTGATGAAGGGTGGATTAGGTGAGTCAAAGAGATGTGATGTAGTTTCCACTTGGGATGCGCCACCGCTAAGTGGTGAAGAGTTTACCTGCTTCTTGTGCTAGTCATGTCACCGACTTTAATTCCACTCCTATGTGTTTTAACCTATATGTTTTAAGTTATACACCACCATCATAATGCAAATACCTTAATCAAAGCTACATATAACCCAAAGATACACATCTAAACTAATCTAACTATTATAGAAAAAAGAAGATAATATTTAATGCACAAACTGAAAAATAAAGAGGAAAACTTACTGTTTGCAGTTCCGGTAGGTCAGTGGTGGGAAGGTTCTTTGTTCTGTTTCTTCTCTGCAACACCATATACCCAAGTTTCAACATACCAATGTTGATTATCCTCTTTGAATACTTTATCTTCTTCAAATACTATTTCTGTTGTCTATAATTTACCACAATTGCTTTTCCTTAGCATCTAAAATTTTCAGTATCTACTCTCCTAATCATTAAAACCCACCTATCCATTCTTTGTATAAAATAAAATAAAATAAAAAAAATAAAAAAATAAAAAACATAGAAAGAGAGCCCATAACCGTAAATAAATTTTAAACAAAGAAAAAAAATGAGATAAATGCAGAGAAATTCTAATGGTAAAGCATAGAGAGAGGGAGATAGAAATTTGACCAAAATGCCTAAATCAAAACAAAACAAATACCCTAACTGCCAAACATAAATCATAGTTGAAGGTGTAAAAATTGGTATTTGCCTTGATGGGCTTGACGGATCTTAGCCCATGGGCCGACAATAGGTAAGCCCAAGGAATAGCAGGAACCTAACTTAAAATACTTGTCACACACACCAGAAATCAAGTAGAATCCCAAAGGAAATCGGAATCCTAGTGCATGGGGAATTCCGGAAGATACGCATGTTAATAAAGGACCCTCTCTACAAGGAAATAACTTGTCCATCACGTTTGGGATTGCTCAAGAGGATTCCTATAAGGAAAAGACTTCTACATCAAGGAAGAGAGGTCACCCTTCTACTACTATAAAAACCTCAATACCCTCACAAATCGAGGTACACATAATTTACCCTTTTTAGCACTTTAGAATTGTGAGAATAATTTTAACTTAACCTTCGGAGGGTATTTGGCCGACACCATACCGGCGCTCTCTGCTAGGTCTTCTTTTTTGTGCAAGTACTGTTCGAGCGTGCGAAGATCGTGTGGCTTACTGGTGATTTATTCGGCATCATCAGTTGGCACCGACTGTGGGAAACGACGTCATATTACCGCTTCCCGAACAAAAAGTTGCATGGTGCTCACTCACTCAATGGCAACAACTAACGACGTTCAGGAAGAAGAACCACCCACGACGCACTCGAGAGACAAGTCAAAACTCTTGCCGCTGCCGTGGAACGCCTTACCAAGCAGAATCACGACTTGGAAGAGCAGCTGTGCCAGAAAAACGCAGCACCAGACAACCAAGGAGCAGACCAAGAAGGAAACAGCGCTGACAGAAGGAACCAAGAGAAACCTCAGGCCAGTAACGCCCTGAGTAGACCAGAGTGACAGAACGTGAGCCTTCCTTCCCTCGCGGATACGGCTCCGCCACCTATTATCTTAAAGATGCAGGCGATGAAGGAACAAATGGAAGTTATGATGAACACTCTCAAGGGACGAGAGTCTAGCGATCTTGACGACCTTGTGAACCGAACTGGCTCGCCGTTCACTGCCCCCGTCAACTCCTTTCCTCTACCGAGTAAGTTCCGCATGCCACAGATAGATAGCTATGACGGGGTCAGGGACCCTTTAGACCACTTAGAGACCTTTAACACCCTCATGCACCTTCAAGAAGTAGCGGACGCAATCATGTGTAGGGCCTTCCCTACAACGCTGAAAGGTGTGGCGAGGATTTGGTTCAGCCGGCTGACACCCAACTCTATCAGCACCTTCAAGGAGCTGAGCGCTTAATTCACTGTGCACTTCATCTGAGGACATTGGTACAAGAAGTCTACGGCTTGCTTGATGAG
The DNA here is from genome assembly GCF_001633185.2 of Quercus lobata. Classification (NCBI taxonomy): domain Eukaryota; kingdom Viridiplantae; phylum Streptophyta; class Magnoliopsida; order Fagales; family Fagaceae; genus Quercus; species Quercus lobata. The sequence goes on from NC_044914.1 coordinate 55,244,008, forward strand.
TATCAAGCAACGGGAGGATGAAACGTTGAGGGCCTACATATCCCGATTCAATAAGGAGGCACTCTCGATCGACGAAGCCGACGACAAGATACTCGTAGCAGCGTTCATGAATGGGCTAAAGAAGGGTAAGTTCTTGTTCTTCCTGTACAAAAATGACCCAAAAACCATGTCGGAAGTGCTTTACCAGGCCACTAAGTATATGAACGCTGAAGACGCGTTGTCGGCTCGTAAAGAAAGGCCCAGGAAAAGAGAAAGGCAAGAAGACACCCAGCAGGACCAAAGCCGAAAAAAGGCGAGGACAGGAGACGGAAGGGATGAAAGACGCCTTAAGCGCCTGGGGGGAAGATTCACAAGCTTTACTCCATTGACCGCACCAATAGATCAAGTCCTAATGCAAATCAAGGATGAAGGAGCTCTGACATTCCCTGGAAAGCTGAAGAGTGATTCCAACAGACGGTCTAGGGACAAATATTGCCGTTTCCACCATGACCATGGTCATGACGCGACTGATTGCTATGACTGAAAGCAACAAATCGAGGCCCTTATCGAACAAGGAAAATTGCAGAAGTTCGTTAGTAAAGAAAAAACGGATCCACCACCATAAGACCAACACCCCCGATGGGATAATGAGCGACAAAGACCCCCTATAGGAGAAATAAGGATGATCATAGGAGGAACGGCTGTCGCTGGGTCGTCCAAAAAGGCCTGCAAAACCTATCTTAGGTTGGTACAAAATGTACAGCTGACGGAGGTCATGCCAAAGATAGCTTAAAGAGAAGGCCCCATAATCGAGTTTTCAGAAGAAGATGCGCGGTGCCTTCACCACCCACATGACGACGCTCTAGTCGTCAGCCTACGTGTAGGAGACTACAACATGTACCGGGTGTTGATCGACAACGGTAGTTCAGCAGATATTCTATACTACCTAGCGTTCTAGCAGATGAGGATCGACAGGGAGCGATTGATTTCGACAAATGCCCCGCTAGTGGGTTTTGGAAGGAGCCGGGTATTCCCACTGGGTGCGGTCACATTGTCCGTAGTGGTAGGCGATTACCCCCAACAGGTATCAAAGGTCGTGACATTCTTAGTGGTCGATTGCTCGTCTGCCTACAATGCTATCCTCGGACGACCCACACTCAATTCATGGAAGGTGGTAACTTCAACTTACCATCTGATGATTAAGTTCCCTACCGACTATGGACTAGGGGAGTTGCGCGAAAGTCAGATGGCCGCTCACGAATGCTACGTGGCCATGATGGAGATTGAGGATCAGGTCCAGACCTTGAATATAGAAGAACACTGGACGGTGATGGAGCAAGTAGAGAAGCTAGAAGAGATACCCCTTGACAGTTCTGATCCTGGCAAAACAACCAAAATTGGAACACTCGCTGACCCCGCAGTCCGTCAAGAGCTCATAACCTTTCTCAAAAGCAATCGAGATGTATTTGCCTGGAGCCATGAAGATATGCCAGGAATAGACCCTTCAGTCATGGTGCATAGGTTGAATGTATCGCCCTCCTTTCCACCCTTTCGACAGAAGAAAAGAGTGTTCACCCCCCGAACGAGATCGGGCCATAGCAGAAGAAGTCCGCAAGCTACAGGAGGCGAGTTTCATTAGGGAAGTATACTACCCCGATTGGCTGGCGAACGTAGTAATGGTTAAGAAAGCTAGCGGAAAGTGGCGGATGTGTGTGGACTTCACCGACCTTAACAAAGCCTGCCCCAAAGATAGCTATATCCTCCCAAGGGTGGACGTCCTAGTAGACTCAACGGCCCAACACCAGTTGCTAAGATTTATGGTCGCTTTCTCGGGGTACAACCAAATCCGAATGAACGAAGACGATCAGGAGAAAACTTCGTTCGTAACTAGTCAAGGCCTCTTCTGTTACAAAGTAATGCCTTTCGGCCTGAAGAACGCGGGCGTAACGTACCAAAGACTTATGAACAAAATGTTTGCGCAGCAAATTGGGAGGAATGTCTAGGTCTACGTGGACGACATGTTAGTAAAAAGCCGAAGGGAGGAAGATCATTTAGAAGATCTCAAAGAAACATTCAACACCCTTCGTTCTTACAACATGAAGCTTAATCCAGGAAAATGCGCCTTCGGAGTGACAGCGGGAAAATTCCTAGGATTTATGGTGTCCCAAACGGGGATTGAGGCAAACCCGGACAAGATGCAGGCCATTATGGAGATGGAGCCACCAAGAAATATAAAGGAGGTATAAAGCCTCAACGGAAAAATAGTAGCACTAAATAGGTTCGTGTCGAGGGCGACGGACAAATGTTTGCCATTCTTCTGCACGCTAAAGAGATCATTCGAATGGACTGCCGAATGGCAACAGGCATTCGAGGAATTGAAGGCTTATCTCTCCTCCCCGCCACTACTGAGCCTATCATAGCTAGGAGAAGAGCTTTTTCTCTATCTAGCCGTCTCCCCCACAGCCATCAGCGCTGCCTTAGTCAGAGAAGAAGAAAAAGTACAAAAGCCCGTATACTACGCGAGCCGAGCGCTTCGCGGTGCCGAAGAGAGATACCCGCCTATGGAGAAACTTGCCTTTGCATTAGCTATGGTGGCTCGCAAGCTCACCGTACTTCCAAGCCCATACGGTGAACGTCCTAACCGATAAACCCTTGAGATGGGCGATGAGCAACCCTGAGGCTGCGGGTCGATTGGCCTTATGGGCTATAGAGTTGAGCGAATTTGATATTCAATACCGCCCACGAACCGCCATCAAAGGACAGATCATCGCAAACTTCATAGCAGAATTCACTCATGACGAAGACAACGGGGTAGAGGAGTCCCCTCATTGGAGCATATATACGGACTCATCCAATAGACAAGCCGGGGGGCTCGGCATCGTGGTACTATCGCCCGAAGGAGATACAGTTGAATGTATGGTCCGTCTCAACTTCCTCACTACAAACAATGAATCAGAGTATGAAGCATTAATAGCAGGACTCGACCTCGCCAAAGCAGCAGGAGCCCTGAGGGTAGTCATTTACTGCGACTCTCAAGTCATTACTAACTAAATAAATGGAGACTATGAGTGCAAGGGCGAAAGGATGAAGAGTTACCTTGATCAAGCAAGGGCAAGAGTAGATGACCTAGAAGCCAAAATCGTCCAAATCCCTAGAGGGGAAAATGAGCGAGCCGACCGTCTTGCCAAAGCCGCTTCAGCAGAGCATATGATCGTACCTGGTGATGTACTCTCTTTCATTTAGCTTTCTCCACTAATAGATTCCGGTGACATACAGGAGATAGGCTCTGGAAGTAATTGGACCACACCGTTAGTTTCATACTTAAAAAATGAGGTCTTACCAGATGGGAAGGAGGCAGCGAGAAAGTTGAAAGTCCAAGTGGCCAAATTCGTCTTGATAAAAGATATCCTGTACAAAAGAGGTTTCTCCCGTCCATATCTGAGATGCTTGGGTACGGAAGAGGCGGACTACGTCATGAGGTAGATACACGAGGGGATTTACGGAAACCATTCGGGGTCAAGATCATTGGTACACAAGCTCGTGCGAGCAGAGTATTATTGGCCTACCATGCAAAAGGACGTGGAGGCTTATGTCAAGACTTGCGACAAATGTCAAAGGTTCAGCAACTTCATCAAGCAACCATCCGAAGAATTGACCCCGTTGACAGTACCTTGGCCATTCACTCAATGGGGACTTGACATCATGGGCCTATTCCCAACAACGGTCAGGCAGTTAAAATTTCTGGTAGTTGGCATAGACTATTTCACTAAATTGGTAGAAGCAGAAGCCTTAGCCACAATCACGGAGAAAAACATCCAAAGTTTTGTTTGGAGAAATATCATATGTAGGTACAGGATACCCAGAGTACTTGTCTCTGACAATGGTAAGCAATTCAACAACAGCGCATTCAGAGATTTCTGTTCAGAACTAGGAATCAAGAACCACTACTCGTCACTCGCGCACCCATAGGCTAATGGGCAGGTCGAAGTCACGAACCAGTCCTTGCTTAAGATAATCAAAATCCGGCTCGAGGGGGCAAAGGGTATCTGGACAGATGAGTTACCGAGTGTTCTGTGGGCCTATCGGAGTACGGCAAGAACCCCCACTAGAGAAACACCATTTCGTCTAGCGTACGGAAGTGAAGTTGTCATTCTCGCAGAAATGGGGCTCACAAGCTATTGGGTGGAGAACTACGACATGGATGAGAACGAGAAGGCCATGCACCTTTAGCTTGACCTAGTGCACGAAGTCAGAGCAACAGCAGAGCAGAGGTTGGCGCGTTATCAGAATCTCATGGCAAAACACTACAACACCAAAGTAAAGCCTAGGGACTTTCAGGTCGGTGATCTTGTACTACAGAAAGTAATGGGCACTGTTAGAGCTCCTTCACAAGGAAAGCTTGGCCCCAACTAGGAAGGACCCTATAGAATCGCGTCATGGCAGAGGAAGGGGACCTACCACCTAGAGACGATGGACGGACAAAAGCTGTAGCACCTATGGAACACGGAGCATCTACGGAAATATTACCAGTAGAGATAATATGAAAAACATCGATTCTTATTTTTTGCTACAATTACTAGTTTTCCTTTAATAATTTTTGCTACAATATTTCGTGCCTTTTTAAGCCCAAGGGGCCAGGTACTTTTCCTACAAAACGCATTTTCTTTCTTAAAAGAGGATTTATTCAAACACAATCGTATTTTTCTACTTAAATTCTCAAAAAAAGAAAGTGAACGGATCACTGACAGGGTGAGAAAATTTACAAAGTCCGAAAAATGGACGGATCACCCATAGGGTGTGAATATTAAAGTCCACAAAGTGGACGGATCACCCACAGGAGTAAATTTACAAAATCCACAAAGTGGACGGATCACCTTCAGGTGAGAAAATTTACAATATCCACAAAGTGGATGGAGCGCCAATAGGGTTTAAATATTGAAGTCTACATAGTGGACAGATCCCCCATAGGGTGTGAATATTTAAATCCGCAAAGTGGATGGATCACCCACAGGGTGAGAAAATTTACAAAGTCCACAAAGTGGACAGATCACCAACAGGTGAGAAAATTTACGAAGTCCACAAAGTGGACGGATCACCCACAGGGTGAGAAAATTTACAAAGTCCACAAAGTGGACGGATCACCAACAAGTGAGAAAATTTACGAAGTCCATAAAGTGGACGGATCACCCACAGGGTGAGAAAACTTACAAAGTCCACAAAGTGGACGGGTCACAAACAGGGTGAGAATTTTTGAAAAGTCCACAAAGTGGACGGATCACCAACAGGGTATGAATATCAAGTCCACAAAGTGGACGGATCACCCATAGGATGTAAAAATCTATTACACAAAGTGTACGGATCACCTTCATGGTGAGAAAATTCAGTCCCCAAAGTGGACGAATCACCAATAGATTGAAAATATTATGTCGACAAAACAGACAGACCAAACATAAAGATGGATATGATTGTAAGTTCACAAGATGGACGGGTCAGAAGTAATAACTCCGAATAATGGACTGATCATCTATAAATTTAAAATCCTCAGCAGTACCGAATCATCTTAGACAGGTAACGGTGAAAATCCATAAATAAACGTGTGAAAAATAGAAAACAGAAAGCTTCGACGAAATGTACGGGCCGGTGACGACGAGCAAATAAAACGGTTAAGTAGCCAGTTTCAAATGGACGGATAAAAACCCGTCAAACTTCACGAATCACCAAACTTGGTGAAAATTCTAAAATAAAAGACGGGTAAAATTCATGGACGGACATTCATGCAACTTTCAAATGACAAGAAATAATAAAGCAGGCATAAAGATTATGGAATAAAGCATTGACGGATAAAACCCCTTGAAGGGTAATTGTTTAATACACAAAATAAAGGACAGATTGTTCTCAAAATATGACGGATAAACTAAGTGCTTTCTACATTTTTGGGTCGGCATCTTGGGGACTCTTTGCTGGAGCTGACTCTCCATCTCCTTGAGCCACATTCTCCTCAAATAAATCGTCTGTGTTCTCCGAGGCGATGGGCAAAGCAGACGTCTGACCTTGTTCTTCAACAGTTATCATGGACACGTCTAGGTCAGGGTAGGCTTTCTTAACTTGACGGAGGGCGTCATCAAAACCTTGAAGGAATGAGTCTCCTAGCTCGGCTAATAAAGCGTCGGAGTCACGGTATTGATGGACCGCTATCTCATTAGCCTGACGGAGCCTTTTCTTCAGTCCTTCTATCTCCTTATCTTTATCTGCCAAGGCTTTCCCCGCCTCATCCGTCTTTTGCTCCAGCTCCTTCCTTACCTGCTCAGAAAGGTCAAACTTCTTCTCCATAGTGTCCACTTCCACTTGTTAAGATGACCCAGCTCTTCCTCCGCCTGCTCTGCCTTTGCTCGCACACCTTCTAGAGCTGCTTCACGTTTGAGGCAGCGATCCATTAGGCCCTTCATCATGACAAGGGACTGGAACAAGCAAGTTAAGAAAAGTGTTAGACAAAAATCAGGTTGAATGGATGGGCAAAGGATGATGGACAATGTTACCTGTGCTACAGCAAATAGACCCGTCTCCCCCATTGCCTCCATCAAATGATTGCCCAAATCCTCGTAGTCCTCTGGCGAAATAATAGAAGAAATCTTCTCCAAGGCAAATTTGGAGTCGTCTTAGAGGAGAGGGGGAGGTTTCTCTTGGCTTGTGGACGGGGCCTTCATCAAACCCTTGCCTACCCCATGCCTTATTAGGGTGACGGTTTTCATACCAGCAGCCATTAACCCCACGACGGGTTCCAGTGAGACTTTCGGCTGTTTAAGTGGATGGTCAGATTTGGATTGAGGCTTTCTTTTTATCGACGGAGCCGTCCCCTTAGGAACCGGCTCGTCGGACTCCTTTCTCTTGGCAGCCTGTAACTTTATCTGAGCCCTTCTCTTAGCATCGTCCATCTCTGAAAAAATAAATGGACGGATAAATTTATTAATTAAATTGAAGCCATGTTTGCGAATAAGGGTTGACGGACTTACGTCTGTGAATTTGTTCGCTGTATTTGATGGCTTCAGGTGTGGGTTTGGGACTGTTACAGTACTGGTGTATGGTGTCTGGATTTACCAACTTAGCCCAAGTCCTCTCCGTCGGCTTGGTCTTCTGAAAAATCTTCTCAAGGAAACCAAACTCTTCGACACTAACTTGAGGACGCCGTCTACATGAAAAAGTGAACGGTCAAAAGTAAGATCGTAATAAAACTAAGCGAATGTAAAAAGCTTATAGAGTAGGACGGGTGCATACGAGTCGGATCTAATACTCCCCAGGTTGTGTCAACAGGCATATAATCCGTCTCCCCTGGGCGACCCATCCATCTGTCACCCTCTAAGAACAAGTATCGACTCTTCCAGTCTCTATTTGATTCGGGTGTTTCAAAGATAACCTTCAACAGTGGACTCCTATTGGCAAAACTATACATCCCCTTTGACTTGTCAATTTCATCTGGATGGTAGCAATGAAGAAATTCACGCACCGTCAGCCTCCTGGCCTCGTCTGACATAGCACCATAGAGAATCTCCATTGCTATGAAGACCCTCCAGGCATTTGGGGATATCTGGATGACGGACAGACCCAAATAACGTAGAAATTCTCTATGCAAGGTACTTAAGGGAAACCTAAGTCCCGCCTTCAACATCTGTTCATATACTCCGACACCGTCTACCCCCTCATAATAACATTTCTCTGATACATTGGGTAGACGGATTGAAATATAGTCTGGAATTTGAAAAATGGCCATAAATGTGCTGAAGTGTTTCTCCTAGATGACGTATGTGAATTTATGCACCGTCCACTCTGGTAACATGATGAACTCCCTAAGTCCATCAGCACCAATGACGAATCTTAATGGTTGATCCTCGTCGTCAACAGAAATATTCTCTAGCTCAACCATCTCCATATCCTCATTTGTTGAGGACGAGGAAGATGCGGATGGACTCCTCTCTTCGCCCGGACTCTTTTGGTTTTTATGACTAGACAGGTATAATTCCTCATAATCCGCCCCATCACGAACTACTGATTGATTACTTGACGCACTAGACATTGCCTACAAGTGACGACAAAACCTAAGACTGACGGATTTAGGAGCGTTGACGAGCATGTATGAAAGTCTAGCCAAATAAAAAGCACCAATGAAAGACTTGTAAAATCATAATAAATACTCACCAAGTCTGAGTCACTAAAGGTAGACGGTTGTATAGATGACGGGTACAGATATTCGACGGATGGCTCTTTGACAAGGGTGAAGATCGTGCTCTGAAAATGCGTTTTGGCTGAGAAATGGAGAAATGAGAGGAGAAATGTAATATATATAGGAAGAATGCACGGAAGACAAAGCGACGCTTCGATCAGGGATAAAACCCAATCAAGACATGACACATGTCGTACCTCATAAGTGCTTGACAACGTGTCAATAAGTGATCGCAGTTCTTGTCATCCTCCTGTCCAACCGTCAAAGAACCTTCAATCGTCAAACCCAAATGATTATTGAACTGTCACCCTAGTAGTCCGTCCACCTATTCATGATGGACTATAGGGTGAAGGGGGCAACTAAAGGTGTAAAAATTGGTATTCGCCTTGATGGGCTTGACGGATCTTAGCCCATGGGCCGTCAATAGGTAAGCCCAGGGAATAGCAGGAACCTAACTTAAAATACTTGTCACACACACCAGAAATCAAGTAGAATCCCAAAGGAAATCGGAATCCTAGTGCATGGAGAATTCCGGAAGATACGCATATTAATAAAGGACCCTCTTTACAAGGAAATAACTTGTCCATCACGTTTGGGATTGCTCAAGAGGATTCCTATAAGGAAAAGACTCCTACATCAAGGAAGAGAGGTCACCCTTCTACTACTATAAAAGCCTCAATACCCTCACAAATTGAGGTACGCATAATTTACCCTCTCTAGCACTCCAGAGTTGTGAGAATAGTTCTAACTTAACCTTTGGAAGGTATTTGGCTAGCACCACACTGGCGCTCTCTGCTAGGTCTTCTTTTTTATGTAGGTGCTATTTGAGCGTGCGAGGACCGTGTGGCTTACTGGTGATTTATTCGGCATCATCAATAGTTATCGCAAGATTTTGGTTTTTCTTCTAAAAATTTATATTAAAAAAAAAAAAAAAAGAAAGCCAAAAAAAAAATACCTTACATTGAGAGAGAGCTTTGTTTAAAACCAAGTGAGCACTTTCCCTTGCCAAATGCTTCCTACATGTTGCAATGGCCTTAATTGTAGGAAAAGGCTTCTGCTTTTATCTCTATATATTAAGATAGATTTAAGTTACATATATTTTAAAAATCTGAAGCCAAAAAAATAAGTTTCAAGCACATTACTGATACCAAATGCTAAACAACAAAGGTTAGCATGTTTGGTGCACATGGTAGCATAAGTAATAAATCCCACAATTAGGTTGGCGAAGGATTACATTTATTCATACATTAAGGTAGTTTTGTAGAACAGTAATAGAACTAAAAAATGTCTGAGTGAAAGTTAATGCCTCCTTCAATAATTTGTAATGTATTACAATCTTTGATCATTTAAGCCTTAAAAAAATTAACAAATGCAGAAGCAAACCATATTGGCCAATTATATCTGGCATATATTATAATCTTTAGGTAATTTAACAATTTCTACCAAAAGAGAAATCATTTTAAGTTTTACAATATAACAGCTATAGTCAATTGCAGCATATAAAATAAGCTTCGGCAACATAAAAATCACAATCAACATGTATACATTTCATAAAGAACAAATAACAAATTTGTTAATGTTATTCTTGTCAATTGAAAACAGTCCCAAGTTAATTACCAAAATAGGAAATTAAAACAAATTTGTTAATACTAGACTTTACATATACATATATATATATATATATATATATATATATATATATATAGAAAGAGACGGAAGCATAGTAATATTGTAAAGAAAATAATGTACGTAACTTGAAAGTAAATAGCTTGAAAGTAAATAACTTGAGAGTAAGAACAATAAATAGGCGGTAGAACCAGCCAAGCAGTATATATCAAAATAATTCAAAGTAAATAAGAACAATAGTTCAAAATAAATGAAAGCAAATTAAAACCGTCTGGTATGGCGGTAATCCGTCCAAGGTGGCGGTAGCAACAAGTAAAATAATGAACATAAAATTGAAAATACTTGTTATTGAAAGTAGAATAAACACTTACAATAGTAGTAAATACAAGATCTCAACAGTTACAGATTAACAGTTACAAAGCTTGAACTAGTCCTAGTTACAAGGTTTGTAGGATTACAAGGCTTATAGTGAACAAGGGTGAACAAGGTAGTAGTAGTAGAACAAAGGTGAACAAGGTAGTAGTAATAGCAAGGAATTCTCTTTCTAAGGAGGCTTCCTAAGAGAAGGAGTTCTAAGGAGAGAATTCTAAACTAAAACTTGACTTCCAAAAGCCTAAGGGACATCCCCCCTTAAATAGGCAAAGTTTGGAGTAAACAGTACTTGTGAACAGTAAAAGTTAATAGTAAAAGAAAATAGTAATAAATTGCTGAAAGCAATCTTGGTGTGACTAAAGATCATGGGAAACATGGAGAATCATCTTTTCAGAACATTATCATCAGGAGTGGAAATTAACTGTGAAAGTCCACACGGGAAATATGGAGAATCATCTTTTCAGAACATTATCATCAAGAGTGGAAATTAACAGTGAAAGTCCACTAGTAAGTAAACAGTGTAGCATTTGGCCTTTATGCAGGCTAGACAAATAAGCTCAATCTTCTTGAAGATCTGGAGTGTTATCTTCATCATGTCCAAACAGCTCCTGATCATATGAGAAATAGGGGTTGTGAGCAACAGATTCTTCTGAGGAGGCTTTGGATTCTTCTTGATTAGCAACAGCTTCTTCTGCCCATTTGAGTAAAGCTAGAAGAGCATTAGGATTTTTTCTCAAATTGTCAATCGAGGAGCTTTTATTCTGTACTGGAGACTGAACATTTTTGCTGGAAGAAGAAGAGGGAGCATCAGCAGGAGCAGAGGTTTGAACAAGGGAATGATCTTTTGCCATGGGCAAAGTAGCAGCAGATGAAGATTCTCTGGAAATAGAGGCAACAACAGCAATAATACGTTGAGTGTGAGGGAATTTGCCCACCATTTTACATACCAATGCCTAGGGAGAACATCACCGTCTTTCACATATTGCCATTTCAATATCCAAGGTATTTTATATTTTTTAACAAAATGAAGCAAAGCAGGAAATTTGGCTCCATAAGCATCACACCTATAACATTTCTTGAAACATTCGAAAGCATCAAGCAATGGTGCAGGAAATAATTCAGTAATAGGACCAAATTGGGCCCACTAGCGGTTGAACCAAAGAGGCAAATCACCAGTGAAATTTTTGTCAAAGTTAACAAACCAGGAATGAGACATGTTTTCATTCTGGTGCAGCATGAATCTTGACCAAGCCATGATATAATCATAATATGAATAGGGAATGGGGGAACATGGCATTGTTCTGGTAGATGTAAGAGAAGAGCCCCATTTTTCTTCAGAAATAAAATTGACCAAGTAAACACTGTGGTAAATAATTTTGGAAGTATCTTTATTATCAGAAATGGTGTTAATAATAATAGATCCTTCATGGCGCAGAAGATCAGAATAATGATTTAAATTCTTTTCTCTATGCTCCGGAATCCAATGAAATTTCGGAGGGAAATAACTCCTAGCAAGTCTAAGAGGATCAGAAATAGAGGCTCTGTTGGGTTCAATATAAAATAGGTGTTGGAAATATTGTTTTTTAATGTATTGAGGGGAATTTTTTGGAAAAACAGTTTTAATGGGCCAGTTAACAGGGGTTAAGGCATAAGGGTCATAAGATGAAGCAAGAACAGTGGAGTAATTAATCCTAGGGATGGTTCCTAGGGTGGTGAAACTATTGGTTATGTCAAGGGGAGAAGCAAGTTCTTTTTTAACAATTTGTTTAGAAGTTTCAGCAGGATGATTATCTTTTGGTCTTCTACTTGCCATTGTGACACTACAGAAATTCACGGGTAAGGAAATCAGGGATAGAATTTTGAGATCCTTTAATATATTCAATATCAAAATCAAAAACACTTAAAATAGCTTGCCATCTAGCAAAAATATGTTTTGAAGCAATATTTTCAACATATTTTTCAATAACATATTTAGCACTTTTGCAATCAATACGTAACAAAAATTTTTGGTTTAACAAATCACTTTGAAATTTTGAAATACATAAAACTATAGATAAAAGTTCCTTTTTAATAGTACTATAATTTAACTGTGCATTATTCCAAATACCAGAATAGAAACGAACAATTTGTTCAGATGACTCAAGAGAAACTCTTTGTTTTAGAATACCACCATAACCAACATCAGAGGCATCGGTTTCAACAATTTTGAAAGCACCAACAGTAGGAATACCAAGACAAGGCAATGTCTTAACATGAGATTTGATTTGTTTAACAATAGAAGTATGAACATCAGACCAAGGAGGAGGGTTACTTTTTAACCGATCAAATAGAGGTTTGCATTGTTTCCTCTTATCTTTGTAAAAATCCGCAACATAGTTTAATGACCCAAGAAATCTTTGGAGCTGTGTTTTGTCAATGATAACATCAGGAAACTTATCAGCAAATTGGATGGCTTTATCTATAGGACGAATTTGTCCTTCAAAGATATCATAGCCAAGAAAGCGAACCTTGGTTTGACATAGTTTAACCTTCTTGGCTGAGACAACAAGACCATTTCTTTTGATAGTTTCAAGAAACGAATTCAAATGTTTCCAGTGTTCATCAATAGAGCTAGAGTAAACAAGAACATCATCAATATAAACAATGGTGAAATGACTGAAGGAGTTGAAAATATCATTCATGATATTTTGAAACTCGCTTGGGGCATTTTTAAGGCCAAATGGCATAACATTCCACTCATAATGTCCAAAAGGAGTGGTAAAAGCAATTTTGTACCTATCATTCTCACTAATCTGAATTTGCCAGAACCCAGATTTCATGTCAAACTTGGAGAACACAACAGCTTCACTCAGCCTATGGACAAGGTCATTCTCATTGGGAATAGGATACCGAATCCATTCTAAAACCTTATTCAAGGATTTGTAGTTAATGACTAATCTTGGGGTTCCTCTTTCAATCTCAGCACTTTTTTGGACATAGAAAGCGGAACAAGACCGGGGGGACTTACTATTCCTAATCAATTTTTTCTGCAACAAATCATGGATTTCTTTTTTGCAAAATTCAACAGTTTCAACATTCATTTGGATAGGACGAGCTTTAGTGGGAATATTTTTCTCATCAAAATCTTTAACATATGGCAAATCAACAATATGTTTCTTCCTATGCCAGAAAGCATTAGGAACATCGGAGCAAACATCATCAATCAACATTTTCTGAAAATTATCAATTTTGGATTGCAACAATTTATCAGAAATTTTTTCAGCAATTTTCTTGTATCTAACCTCTTGCTGAAGGAATTTAAGATGTTTAATTTTAGCATGAATCATGTTGAAGTAGTATTAGTATCAATATCAATCTTTGAAGCAAATTTGAACTTTACTTTTTGTCCAAAAGAATCACTAGTAATTCCATCATGTTCAACTAGAAAAGGATATAAAGTATTTATAAAAGGCAAACCAAGAATCACTTTATCAGTCATATTTTTAACAAGAACAGAAGGAATCTTGAAACAGACATTAGCATGACATACATGAGCATTATTCAATTCATACTTTATTTTCATCTGAGAACCATTCGCAGAAACTAATCTTTCAGTAGATTTTTCAAAGTATTTTGAAGGAATCAGTCCTTCTTGGATACAATTCATATCTGCACCTAAATCTATCATAGCAATAACAGTGAAATGATAATCAAGAGAAACAACAATTTTAACTTTTGTAAACCATTTTGGAGGAATTATTTTATTAACAAGAGCAAGTTGAGAATTAGTGAAAGCATCAGGAATACCTTTACCAGAAAGAAGAGCTTGTTGATAGGATTCATCTCCATCTTTATGCTCATGTCCTTGTTTAAGATTATTGTTATCACTTTTAATATCTTTAAAATCATGTTTTAATTCGCTTATCTCTTGTTTAACAATATTAATTTCATGTTGTAAATCATTAACAGTTAGTTCTTTAGATTTCTTTTTATTAAATTTTTCCAAAGTTTTATCCTCTTTACTCTCGGTGAGAGCATTGGTTTTTATAACATTGCAATAGGAACCTCTTCTACCAATTTTAATATCAGAAGAATCATCAATAGGAGGCAAATCATATTGTTCACAAAAATTTCCAATTTCATAATTAGTTTTTCTTTTATCCTTTAATTGGTGTTTTATCAAGTTTTCATCATTACACATATTGATACCAAGTTTTTTAATAGTACTGAAAATATCACCATAGGTTAAATTATTATAATTAATAGAATCATTTTTACCTATTAATTCTTGTTTTACCTTATGAGCAAAGATAGGAGGCAGACCGTCAATAAACTTTTCCTTCCAATAAGGCGTATTACAATCTTTCCGGAGCATTAATCTGGAAGTAAAAACATCTTGATACCATCTGTATTCAGACATAGTTGGAAAACTCAAATTAGTTAAATAATCATAAGATGAAATATTGGATGGAGTACCAACAAAGTGTTTGAGAATAGTATAGATCAGGGTATTGACACCATTAGGAATACCACGACCAATACTTTCATCAAAAATGGGCAAACTTTCATCATTCTTTTTAACAGCATATTTAATAGACTCTCTAGATTCTTCAGTGATATATGAATCCCACCATCCACGAAGAGTACTAGAAAAACCAGTAACAAGCAAGTTAACAATATCAAGTTGATCAAGATCATGATTATTTTGATAAGTAATACCAACCATAGACATGTGAATCATTTTAGTAACGATTTCCTATTCAGACAAACCATCAATATCCCATTCATAAAGCTTATTAGTAGAAACAGAAAACTGTGTTTGAAAAGATCTCTCTTCAAACTGCATATCAGGAGGAGTAGGTTTTGAATACCAGTTTTTAGTAAATGACATGGGTTTGGAGTTCCCAAAAAATCTTTTAATTTCTGGAAAATCATCATCAAAGATTCTTTTTGCAGAAACAGAAGAAACAGTATCAGAATCTGTATTTTCTTCAGAAACAATTTCTTTTTTGGAAATAGTTCGAGCAGTTGGAGTACTTGTAGAAGTACCCTCAGTTTTAACTTTTAAATCAGAAAGCATTTTTTCAACAATTTCAAGAGTCTTGGACTGAGAAGTTTTAAATTTAACTTTTTCTCTTTGACTGGGTAAATCAATCAAAGGTTTCTCAGTTTTAACAGGAACAGGTTTTTCAGAAATAGGTTTTTCAACAATTTTTTCTTCAATACGGTCAAGCTGTTGACCAATAATATGCAAAGATTGATTACTAAAATTGTTTTGTTCAATAAGACTAACAATAGGAGTTTGATCATCAGCAATTTTGAAAGGAGAGGCCTTCACTTCTTCTTTTGTCACTTCATCTTTCTTAGTAGTTATCAAAATTGAGTCAAGAGGAGGATGACTAGACCTAATAATGGTTTTATCTATCTTAACAAAATTTGATATCTTTATCACATTTAAATGTTGTTTTGAAACCTCATCTTCTGAAACATAATGGTTTTCAAGAAAATCAAAAAAACAAAATATGTTTTTTTGATTGATTCATCATTTCCAACCATTTTCCTTTAACACGGTCTTTTTCAGACTGAGCAAAATTATTTTGGAAATATTTTCTTTTGGTTCTGTTTTTTGCAAGCATAAACTCATTGTACAGAGAATCCCAATCAATTTCAAAATCATCATTTAAAACAGTCAAAACTCTTAATTGCTTTTGGTAAACAGGAGGATTTTCAATAGGGGGAGAATCAAAGTCAGATGGAGTAATAGAAACAGTGTCTTCCTCATCTTTATTAGCAGTTTTACTAAATGGAGAGGAAGTTTCAGGTTTAATAGAATAGTAAACTGAGCTAACTTGAGATTTATCACTTGAAATACCTTTTAGCTTTAAATCAAAGGATGTTTCCAAATTCTTTTTTAAAAATTCATTGATCTCTCGATCTCTTTTTGAAATACTTTCAGATCCAGCAAAGGAATGCCTTCCTTCGTTGATCCTCAAAGGTGGATTGTTTTGAAAACTTATTTTAACAGTACCATCAAGATATTGTTGAATATGGGTGAGATCAAGTTCATCAAAAATGGGTTTAGCAGGGGGGGTTTCTTGTTCTAACAACCAATCATTAGGAAATTTAACATCTTGCCATTGAATCATTTTTGGAACTTGAATTTTAGCATCAGGAGTTGAACATTGAATTAACATGGTTTTACCCGAAGGTTCTCTAGGAATCATAGCACAAGGATTCATTTGAGTACACATTAGTTTATAATAAATGCGATAGATCAAAGCAAAAGGCTTACTACCCTCTTCCATGTGATAACCAGATGAAGCAATATTCAATGTCAAAGCTTTAACAATATTAGGATCATCCAAAGTAAGAGTAAGATCAGGATAACAGTTAAAATAAATAGAACCATCATACATAGAAGCAGTAATCATACCAAAAATGCTATCTTTAAAAATCTTAAATCTAGCATCTTTTAAGCACATGAGAACAGAAGCATTAATACCCTTTCGGGTAAGTGGTTTAATAGTAACTTGAACCATACCAATATGCAAATAACTGAATTTCTTAGCAGCAAGGAAGTCATTAATATTCTTTTTAGTGAACAAACAGCATTTTTCATGAACTCTTGAAATAGAGAAAATTTGTTCAACAGTTCTAGCCTTGTAAGCAGAATGAAAAGTACTTTCAACAAAACTAGTTTTATAAATAGTTTTAGTATCAACTTTAGGAATAGTCCATTTACGAAAATCAAGGATCAACTCATTATCATCAATAGTGTGATCTTCTTCATTTACAATATCAGGAGGACAACTAGTCCTGGAGCTGATAGAGGAGTTGGATCTCCACAACTTATCCATACTATCCTAGGTTCAACACTCAGTTATCATGTTTTTCTCACAACCATTGCATTTCGTAACACATACCCTAACCAACCTCATACCTTTCATGCCCTACACGCCCTCTCTTAGTTCAAACGGGCCTTACGACTAGGTCCTAGGAATTCACTTTACGACTAGGGTGGTGCCAACGACGGTAAGAAGGGAACACAACAACGGAATATCAAGCGTTCGGGTAGACACGGACAAGAAACAAAGAACACAACAACACTACCACCGACCAAAAAAGAGTGGCTCTGATACCATAAAGGGGGAAGGGGACGCACTGCTAATGAAAAGAGACGGAAACACAGTAATATTGTAAAGAAAATAATGTACGTAACTTGAAAGTTATATATATATATATATATATATGTATGTATATACAACTTGGATAGAGTTAGATCCAGAATTACCACTTCAAATAGTTATCTTCTTCTCTAATTTATTTCTCTCTTTTCAATTTCAATTTCAAATGAAGGTACATTCTTAACAATACTTACAGTGGTTCAAGATTAATCTGCATAGTTCCAATGGCTTTAAAAAAAGGACCATTCAGAAACAACAAATGCAAAAACTTTAAAATTTAAAATAAAACTTTAGTGTAGTTTTGATTACTCAAAGGTTTGTGCTTTGAGTAAGTAACAAAGAAAATCTTCATTTTATGTGAGCTCAAAATCAAAGCAACCCAAATATTCAAAATCGATTCTAAATACCCAAAATATTGAGCCAAGCCAAATACCCTAAAAACGAAACTTCTTCTAACCAAAAGCCCTTTAACAAAACCAAACCTTACCCAAATACTAATCTAAATCATAATTAACTCCCAATTGATTCTCCAAATTAAAACCAAAAACCCTTAATTTTTTAGTTTAAAGCAAAACTTTACTGGAAGCAATTCCAGTAGTCTGATAGTGGGTGGAGGCTTACAGTGATGACAAAACTTGTGGTGGTGCCCCTTTCTCAATCCATGGTGCATTAACTTAATAGTCTAACGTTTGTTCTTCCTCTTCTTCCAAAAAAAAAATCCAATCGGTCGATCTCTCTACACTCTATGACTAATTGACTCTCTCTCTACCGTTCTTGGACTTTTGGCCTCTAAACCTTGATTATCCAAAGCCAATTGTAATACCCTAAAACTAGACCAAAATCAAACACAAAATTAATTGAATCCAAATACTCCCAAAAGTTTTTAGTATACTGAGAAACTAAAACGAATCAAAAAATCAAATCAAAAACTAAAGCAGCCCAAATACCTAAATAAAAATCAATCCAACCAAATTTCTCAAAACTAATTCATATTTCATACCCAGATCTAAAGAAAAAAAATAAATAAAAATAAACCTTACCCGTGGTAGTTCTCTCTCTATGTCCGTATCTCAGATCCTACGTGCACCTTTAGGTTACTGGTGTCGGTTCCGGTGGGCTAAGTCTAGCATACTTCTTCTTCTGCTTTTTTTCTAGAAAAATCGAAAATCAAAGAGGTCATTTTGGCGTAACTAAACAAAGATTTTTTGAGAGGAACTGAGGGACGATTGAAGCTGATCTTTAAGATTGGGCCTAGACTATCTTACGACTTGATGCAGTTGGCGACTCGCTCTCTCTCTCTCTCTCTCTCTATTTCTCAAACTCTCTTTACCTTTCAATTGGCTTTGTTTTAAACCGTATGGACAACACAGTAAAAAGATTAAATTGAAGCCCTCAAACGGTGCAACGTGCGGTATTTTTTATCTTTCAAATTGCACACGTGGCAGCATTTTAAGGGGTCATTTTTTCTAACGTGACAACACCCCCTTAAAGGCTTTTGCTATTATATATAACTAGTCACTAACCTGTGCGATGCACGGGATAGTTAAATAGAAATTAAATATATTTATTTTGTTCAAGGTATTGACTTGAAAATATATGAAAATAAAAACAATTGGTTCAAAATAAAAGTTCACATAAAAATAAAAATAAACACAGAACTTGTAGAAACCTAAAACAACATAATTTCAGAAGATCACAAAAGTAATACATGTAAAATTTCATAAACTTAGAAGAGTAGATGTTATTAATGCTAGTTGAACGTTACTTTTATGAACACCACCACAAGTTGAATATTTATTTTATGAACACTTCTTTAGCAAATCTATCATTGTACATGGACATTTGTCCATTTGCATATTCCATATTTCTATGGTTTATGAACTGGTTCTGCAACTGTGTATGTGAAACTCATGAGATGTTTGCTTTCTTGTCCTCACTTCCTCCATGAAAGCAGGATCATAATTGAATTGAGTAATCTACTTTTTTTCAATGCTAAATCAAACCTTTCATACCTCTAGAAAATATCAGCAACCCCTTGTTAAAAAAACATTTATATAAAATACATTTTTAATTGATAAATAGTAATAAGTATCAAACGCAGCTTACCTTGATTAGATCAACAATAGAGCATCACATTTCTTACCGATCTTCCTTCTTATGACTCTCCATGTATTATGGCTTCTAGAACTCATAAGAAATTTCATCAAACACCTTGTGTACATGTAAAAGAAACAACACTTAATGAAAGTGAACATTACTAAAAATGTCCATACTTAACTTTAAAATAGTAGCATAATAGTCATAAAATCAATGCAAAACTACAAATGTAACAGGAAAAATTAATCAAGGACAACCCAAGCAAAATCACAAAATTAACACTAAATGTATTATGACTTTGAGAAAAAAAAAAAAATAGTAATGAATTGCTAATGTTGACGATTTGGGGAAAAAAAAAACTTTATAGGAAAAAAAATAATATGAAGAATTAAACAAACTTCACAACTTTGCAGATAATTTTTGTCATCTTTAGAGATCTTAAACCAACTATTTTCATTGCAGAAACCAAAATACACACTCAGTTGTTCCACCGCTATAAACTATACAACAAACTGAGCCATAGCAAATGTTGGTAACACAAATTCTCATAAAGGATGTAAAAGCATATTCCAGTAGGTAAAAAACAACAAATTTTTAATAGATGTTTTCTTAAAGAATACAATCATATGAAACTTGAAAGCAAGTTCAAAGAATAGGTGTAGCACATAAAAGCCAATCATTCATTTTAAGTTGGAGAAACAAAATCCATCCTGGTTCAATTGAAAAGGCATAAGAAAAATGAGTGGAGTTCTTTACACTATTTGTATAAACCATTCATGCTATCCCTCATCCAAAATCATATATGGACATTTTTATATATCAAACCTACATATCAGATCATAACAATTTTGTAACTAAGGGCCTATTATTAACATTCAATACTTTGCCATCAAATCTAAAACAAAAACCACAACAGCCAATTCCAAATCATTCGTTTGGGTAATTTTTGTTCAAAATTCTTTAATTGTCTAGAGGCATAAGCAACCTAGCTAGTCATTTTTTTACATTGCAAAAAATAACATTGAAAAAAGAAGGCCAACAAACACATCTCAACCTAATTAAATCAACAACATAGCATCACATCCTTTACTTATCTTCTTCCTTACCAATCTTCATGTAATATGACTCCTAGAATAACCAAAAAAAAAAAAAATCATAGTAATTTTATCAAGCAACTTATGTACATGTAAGAGAGATGGGGATACTAAACACATCCAGAGAAATAGTTGTGTGCTTGAGGAGCTCTGGACACCCATGTTAGAAAGAAGTAGTAATATTAGTCTGTAAAGATCCAAATTTCTAGTGCTTGTACTCATAATGTCAGTCAAACATACTTGTTAAAATACCATGCTAGCTTCAAGAATATAGGCCTATTGTCAACATCGCATCCACCTAGTGTCGGGGCAGTATAATTGTGCCTGATGAGGCAACTAGTCCATAGCTACTTAAAAAGAGAAAGTACCCACTCCAAGTGGATTACCAGCTAGGCAGTTACTTCAAACCATCCCACTTGAGCTCAAAGAAGTTTAGGAGAAAATTGTCTTATAAGTTAAAGAAATTTGTCATCTACTCAATTATAAGTTTTGAGGCTCTATTTATTAACCATGGTTCTTTTTTTCTTTTCTTTTTTTAAGAAATTGGATTTAGAGCTAACCTTGGCAATTGGCATCTTTTCCCTCTCTGAATCAATTAAGGAAAAATCAATATCAGCCACAACAATCATCTGCATAAATGGGAGTATATCATCTGCAATTTGTAATATATAGTTAGCCTAAGCAAAAAAAAAAAAAAAAAAAAAGTATAAAAATATTAAAAACAAAGAATTGAAGTTGGCTTAGAGCCATGATATGATTGTTAGTTTGAATATAATATTTGCTTATATTTTGATTAAGTTTGCTCAATCTCATTGCTTGCAAGGGCAGCCTTTACGCTCTCATATTTTGATCGTTAATTGTCATAGATGTTTGAATATAATATTTTCTCATATTTTAATAGTAACATTTGGTCTAATTCTCTTATGATTATACTGTGATAGTAACAGGTTTAGTCGTGAGTCTCTGTTTTGGAGGTAAAAAAACATCTATGACAATTAACAATATCAAAATTTTATTAATATATATATATATATATATATATCAAATAGAATGACAGCCAGTATAGACACACAGGTAAAACTAAAAATACAAAACAGAGTCAACAGACTCAAGAATACCCCCAAGTTTGAGATAACCAAGAAACTTAAATATGCACTCACATTCCAATTTCAAATTCTTTCTAGAAACATATTATTAATAAATATGCAAGAAATAGTACATAATAAAGGAAAGGTAAATACCTATACCTGACTGTCCTCGTCTTGTAGTACAAAGAATCATACGTAACCCCTCCTTAATGATGTTCAGCTACAAACATGAAAAAAAAAAAGAAAAAAGAAAAATGCAAGCACCTGCAACAAAAGTGAAATAAAATAGAATACCATAGAAAAATCTTAGTAGAAATAACAAAAAGTAATTCACAATTGGCAAATTAACAATGCAAAATTCACAATTCACAAAGGTATCTAAAAGGAACCTTCACAATTGATTGTGCTTCCATTTACTTTTGCTTCACTGTTGTTTTTTTCCTCAACACCCAAACAGATGCTCAATTTGGTTAAGTTTATTTGATCGTGAAAATACTTTGGAAGCTTTATATCAAGCAGATGGTGTGTGTCTATGAAAAGTGAAACTATTTTGATTCTAGGAAAGTTAACTAACCGGAGAAAGATGAAGAAGAAGAATTTTAAAAAAAAATTAATTTAACAAATCCTTAGGTGTAAATTAATTGAAATCAACAATAATCAAACTGAAAGCAATTCAAACATTAACGAATTAGTAAAAATAAATAAAAGTTAAAATGTTTCACAAATATCTGATGCGATTCGTACTAATGGATTTAATTGTAAAGAGAGAAAAAAGTTACCTTCTTTGGAAGAGTCGGCAGTTTGGCCTAATACCTTAGAGAGAATGATAGAGAGGATTAAACCTAGATTTTGAAACCCAGAGGTCTGCGTTAGGAAGGGGTGAAGTGGTTAGAGAGAAGAAGGTTTTGGATGAGTATACTTAAGGGCTGAAGAGATAATCAAACGGTGGGGCCGACAAATATAGAATTGGAGAATGGTGGTGCCGGAGAAGGTGGAGCCGTTGAGCTGCGATTTGCATGTGGGGGAACAGTAGAGCATTGTCTGCGTTTTGGAGGAAGGGAGAAGGGAGAGCGTGTTAAGGGCTTAGGGTTCCTCTGATTTTGTGTTTAAGTATTTTTTGGGTTTTAGAAAAGTTTTTTTTTTTTTTGGTTTATGATTTTTTTTTTAATATTGTGTTGACGTGGAAAATTGTGGAAGCTTCAAAAGCTTCAGTTTTATATATATATACTAGTCTCTAACCCGTGCAATGCACGAGAAAGTTTTTAGTAACTATAAGATTTCAACAAATAAAACACTTTAAAATTTGAAAATCTTAAAGAACTTACATTAGCATTCATCAATTTGTTTACAAAGCCAATGCTAAATAGATCTACAAATTGCATTCTCATATCCTCTGTCATTTGCAAGGTGACAGGATTCTTTTCATTACGGTTTGCATCCTTCTATCCTTCAAAAGCTTTAAGAAGTGTCATGTGGTCACTGCATAAGAATGTGTATAAGGTTATACAAAATTCTATCATTATAATCAACATCCTAAAGCTAATATTCAATCCAAAAATGTGTAACCAATGTTACATATTAGAGTGTTGTAGAGGGCAAAGAGAAGAGCAAACATTTTCTTACAACCACGACCATATGGCTTAGAGTTCTAACCATTATTCTAAGGAACCCAACAATATCAATAACCCAAAAGTATTGTTGTGACACATTTACTTTAGGACAAATATATTCGAGCAATCAAAATCAAGAAAATCTATCTTAAAATTACAATTTCAAACACAATCACACAAACCCACTATGAAATTCTACTTAAATTGTCTATTGCTTTCATCGAACTATTTGATTAACAAAAATACAAACATCACTTAGTGTAAGTAAAGCCAATAAAAATCTCCAAAAAAGGAAAACCATCTTGCTGGAAACATCACAAAGACCAATAAATTAGACAGAAATATAAAATTAAATAAACTCATTTCCAAACATATATCTGTGAAAAACTCAAAAAATATATAACAAATTTTCTTCTATCTTCATTTAACAAAAAAAAATGATAAGAAACTATTATTCTAACTTTCATAAATTGCACTTATATGTATCGCTTTCATCAAACTATTTGATTAACAGGCATACAAATAGCACTTAGTGTAAGTAAAGCCAATAAAAATCACCAAAAAAGGAAAACTATCTTGCTAGAAACATCACAGAGACCAATAAATTAGATAGAAATATAAAATTAAACAAACTCATATACTAACACATATCTATGAAAATCTAAAAAATATATAACAAATTTTTTTCTATCTTCATTTAATAAAGAAAAATGACAACAAATTGTTATTCTAACTTTCATAAATTGCACTTATATCCTTTTTTATAAGCAAGCAAAAAATGCATAGCTCAAGTTGTAATAACAAAATTGGAAAATTCTTAATGGAAGAAGGTAAGCTGTCTATGAATTCAGTCGAAGATATAAGAGGCATATGAAAGCAATAATAACACCAATCAATCAATTATCCAACCTATCACACACTATCCTTAACTTGATCCTAGGCACCTATTTCAGAACCCATGTTATACCCTACCATTCAAGAACTTAAGCGCAATTTGCAGCATGAGCTTGGAACTTTTCATTACATGACAATGATGAAACTACCAATTTTCAACTCTCTCCTAAAATAAAACTTTTGCTCTACTGATACCTTAATTTCCCTTCTTAATTGGTTTGGAATTCGAAGAAACAAAAGCCTATAGCAAAATGTAACACTAAAAAAGAGCTAAAAATAATTGGTAATTTGCCAAAAACAGTTAATCAACTTCATGCAATTCATTTATAAGTAATTTAGGTTAAAACAAATAAGTAACTGTACTAAATATTACATTTGTGTGTGTATATATATACACACACACACATTGCACATATATTTTCTTTCACGTTTTTACACATATTTTATAAGATCCTGGTAAGGTACCTTAACTAATGGTTCATAAGCACTATTTACCACGTTATAAGCTCGTGAATGTTAAACACAATTTAATGATTTAAACATTATAAAATAAGTGGAAACTAAATGAAACTCACCAGCATTTTTCTTTTCACACTGAAAATCAAACTTACATCAGCAACTGCAGTTGGCTTTAAATGCTCCAATAGCCTTGATAGCCACTTGGACATCATTCCAAATTTACTACAAATGGCTAATTACTTACAAACAGGCAGAGCAATCTAATTAATTCATATAGGTACATTAAAAAAAAAAAACAAACAAACAAACAAAACAAAAGAGCATGGCCATTATGATTGATAACTCAATTGAACATGATCAAATTAAATAGAGTGAAACTCCCTGCATACAAATTCAAGCACAACTTCTGTGTTATTTGTTGCTAATAACCTACAGCCTCCTATTTTTCTTTTTCTTTTTCTCTCTAGCTTAAGGTTTATTGTGAACTCTCAATATTCATGGGCACTTGATGGATAGGAAAGGAAAATAAAAAGGGATAGAAAACACAGAGTATTTTAAAATATAAAGGCAGCCAAATGTCTTGTAGTTTAATTAACACTTCCACTACCGTATAAGTTGTGGAGACTCATTTTGCACAAACTACCACATAAAAGAATCTCAAAGCACTGTCCTAAAACAGCCAATCTAATGCAAGCTTAGCAAATAAAAATTTCGAATATAATCTGATTTTTATCTTGTCTTCAAAATTTATCTATTAATCTTGACTAATTTTGTAACTTCAAGTTCAAATCTCAAATATGCAATTCAATTTGATTCGAAGTGAAGTTCTCCTGGGGAAAATCTAATTGTTCTAAATCCAAGATCACAATTCTAAAAATACAAGGTTTCAAGACAGAACCTGAAGCTTTAAGTATAAGGTCAACTGCACAAAAAAAACTTTGTATAAAGGTGTAATATATGCCTTTTGATTTATCATGAATAATGCCATAAGAAACTGTAAATGCATCCATATACCAATAATCAATTTCTTATATGATTTGACACCAAATGGGTATTAATTAACTAAATTTGACATCACTAATCCAATGAAGCTCACCAAAGACCACAATACATTTATATGAAAATCAATAGTTTCACTACTTTAAAATAGATCATAACACTATAACTCTGAATTCAGAAATATATTTTGAGAGCAAAACCTTAGAAACCAAAAGTACACAACCTACTAATATTAAATTATGCACAACAAACATGCATAATGTGGTAAACTTATATAATCTCTCAAATTAAACCCTCCAAAATATGGACATCTTGTTATTCCACAATTAAATTGCACCCGAAATACCCAATAGACACCTATTGCTTGACAAAAGTAGCCAGATCCTAGATTAATGTTCTTCTCAAAAATTGAATATGCACAAAACAATCACATTACGAATCAATCATTAATGGCCATATGTCTCCAATTTGTCTCATCAACAATAGAGCAGAAAAATATACAAAACAACAAATTTAATGTTGACAAATAAGTTGTGCTAATTTGTTCCCTTTGCAATCACTTATCACATATCTCTTTAATTAAGATTTTATGTGTTTCATATGCTAGAATAGCTTAAAAAGAATAATTGCTGGAGTTTCACTACAATTCTACTATAAAACAAAACAACAGCTACAACCCAATTGAGAAGATAAAATTTTTTCCTAAATTTTACAATCAAAGACAGACCAAAACAAAAAATACATGAACTTGTATAGAAGAGGTAGAAGGATAAAAAATAAAAAATAAAAACAGGGGACTGAGTGGAGACAAAGAAGGCTGACGTTTTAGGTGCCCAAATAATTATTTAATCAAACAAATGATTAAGCTAAGCTAAATTAGATGTGCTAAAAAATCTAGATAGCAAAATAAAGCAAAACTTGAAGGTAAAGCAAAACCTGTAGGATTGTTGTTAGATTTTGACAGTTGAGAGGCTCTTCAATACCATCTCCACTTTCTTACAAAACTTGTAGAATTTGATTTTCTATGAGTATTTTCTTGACTTCAACAAAAATGAATAGAGAGAAAAAGGGGTTAGGAATTGAAATCCCTAAATTGACCAAAAAACCTAATTAAAAACGAAATCCTTAAATTGACAGAAAAACCATTATGCACCTGGGCAATCAAATCCTTATGGGGAGGAGTCAAAATCATGGGCAAACTAATAGCTTGAATTTTACTTGGCTTCTGGAATTTCATCTCAATATATAAACCCTTCAGCAGTTCTTTTGATAGATTCAAGTCCTCGGAAGTACTTGCCGATGTATACAGGGTATCATTCATAGTAACCTACATCAAATTAACCCCCTAATATATCAAAACCCAAAATTGAAAACTGAACAAAACATATCTGTTAGACTTAACTATACATGTGTGTTTTTGCATTCATGTTCCAAGTAACATAATAATAGGACTTAAAACTATAGAACACTATATCTATTACCACACTATATAAGCATTAAAACAAAAAGTAATATCAGTGATAAAGATTCAAAACCCTAATTAGGATCTCAACCTATAATCAAAATCAGTACTTTATTATATTTTAACCAAAAGTAGTAGCAAAGGTATTGAGTTGATCGAAACCCTAATTAGGATCAGGCAAATAAAGAAATTCAAATCTTGGTGATGTGAGAGATTGATGGTACCACGGTGATGAGCGTTTTGGTGTCGTCGATGGTCAAGGCCTCGACATTCACGTAGTAGTCGTGCCCTCCAAAGGCTCGTCGTCTTCTTCGTCACCCCAGCGTTTTGTCTCCATCTTTGGAACAGGGATTTCCTATGGCGGCGGCGGTGGAGTAGCAACAGCAGCCGTGGTATTTTCCTGAGGCGGTGGCTGTAGCGGTGTCAATGGTGTCAGCCATTGTGTGAGAGAGAGAGAGAGAGAGAGTGATCGATAAAAAAAAACTTTTTTGAGGAGAGTATATATATATTCATAGACGGTGACGGAGAGTATATGTTCAGCAAAAAAAAAAAAAAAATGTTCAGCAAAAAAAATAGACAGAGAGTATATTTATTTAATAAAAAGAAAAAAAAAATCAGATCTAAAAATTAAAAAAAAAATACTGACGTGGAAAATTGTGGAGCTAGCAAAGGCTTTAGTTATATATATATATATATATATATAGATATATAGATTAGATAGATTAGATTAGATATTAGATATTAGATTATTATTATTATGATGTTAGTATAATAATAAACTTCAATTTTGTTGAAAATATCTAAGTGCATCTATTGTTTTGTTTTTTATTAATGAGATGATGACATTTTATTTAGGCACTAGCATGCTAAATAAGTTATGGAATATTTATGAAAAATACATTTTATTTGATTATTTTATTTAATTTAATATTTTTATTTTTATTTTAAATAATTATTAAATTAATTATTACGTCATTACAGTTCGATCTCGATTTAACCTCGGTTCGATCTTCAAAATTTTGAACCTCTCTCTTTAACAGTTCATTAAATGGTCCGGGTTTGAAAAACATTTATTTATATGAGCTGACAGATATATTATTATACTAACATAACAAATTTCACTATATAAAAAGTGCGAATGTACATAGCTACAGTAGGTACAATGTTTTTTAGTTTGTTCAATTGACACTGTAACTACAATAGCTATAGAGTTTTTTTTTTTTTTTTTTTTTTTTTTTCCAATCATTGGTTTGTGTTTAAAAAAAAAATTTATATGAGCTGACATATATATTGTTATACTGATACAACAAATTTAACACTATTTTCACAATTATTGAGATATCAATTACTTATAATTCGAAATAAAATAATAAAATATGAGATTGTAACCAACCACAACTGGAAATAAATATTTTGTGAAAATGTTGAAACACTTGTTGTGTGAATGTGTAAAAGCTATGGTACACTTTAGTTTGCTAAATATGTATTGTTCATCACTTCATTGGCTTTTTTTTTTTTAATTATATGAGTTGACATATATATTGTTATACTGACACAACAAATTTAACGCTATTTTCACAATTATTTAGATATCAATTACTTATAGTTCAAAATAAAATAATAAAATATGAGACTCTAACCAACCTCAACTGGAAATAAATATTTTGTGAAAATGTTGTAACACTTGTTGTGTGAATGTGTAAAAGCTATGGTACACTTTAGTTTGCTAAATATGTATTGTTCATCACTTCATTGGCTTTTTTTTTCTTTTTTTTTTTTTCCTTCAGTCATCGGTTTGTGTTTTATTTTTTTAAAATATTTACATGAGTTGGCATATATATTATTATACTGGCACAACAAATTTCACAATATTTTTCACAATTATCGAAATGTCAATTTCTTATAGGTCGAAATAAAATATGAGACTGTAACCAACCACAACTGAAAATAAATGTTCGTGCAACTACAGTGTTTTTTGGTTTGTTCAATTGACATTGTAGCTACAATAGCTATAGTGTTTTTTTTTTTTTTTTTTCCTTTTGTTATTAGTTTGTGCTTTTTTTTTTCTTTTTAATATTTATATGAGTCGGCATATATTTTGTTATACTGACACAACAAATTTCACAATTATTGAGGTATCAACTTCTTATAGGTCGAAATAAAATAATAAAATATGAAACTATAACCAATCACGACTGGAAATAAATGTTTTGTAAAAATGTTGTAACACTTGTTGTGTGAATGTGTAAAAGCTACAGTACTTTTTAGTTTGCTCAATATGTACTGTTCATCACTTCATATTTTTTTTTCCAATCATCAGTTTGTGCTCTTTTTAATATATATATATATATATATATATATATGAGTTGGTATATATATTATTATACTGACACAAAAAATTTCACAATATTTTCATGATTATTGAGGTATCAATTTCTTATAGGTTGAAATAAAATATGAGATTGTGACCAACCACAATTGAAAATAAATGTTTTGTGAAAATGTTGTAACACTTGTTGTTATCACTATATCTTCACAATTGTTGAGATCCTAGTTTCTTATAGATCAAATAAAAAAATATTAAGTCTACAACATTTTCACATTAATTTCACAACAAGTCATAAGTAAGCTACTATTGATAGATAAAAAAAGTGATATTAGTTGTGGATCCATTTTAAAATCAATAATAACTTGCCATCTAGAATTTGTTATGAAAATATTATGGAGATAACATTTCTATAAAATAAATAATAATATATCAAACCGAAACTTACCATGGCTAAAAATAAAAGTATTGTGAAAATATTGTGACATTTCCTTTGATTGTTATGAGTTTTATGTGTTAGTCATACTTAGAAAGTAAAAATGGTAATGTGTGGTATTCTATTTGTTACCTAGAGAACACTAATTTATTAGTGGTTTAAATCTTCTAAATTTATAATTTTATCTAATAGAAACTTCAATGGTATATGTTTTTTGTTATTCTGTTATTTTTTTTATTTGTTTTCTTTCTTAAAAAGGTGTTCATTAAAAATTAAGTTAAGTATCGTAGTTAGTTCATAAAATAAAATGATAAAGAAGGAAGTATGAATAACAAAATATTCATTGCAAATAGTCGTAGGTATTTAATTTGATAAAGAGTTTCAATTGTAGCATATGTTATCATTTATTGCAAAATTTTAAATATTATGACAATGTTTTATCAAACCTTAGTTGTTTATTGTTGGAAGATGACAACATTTCTTATCATTTTTAGTAGATTTTTTTTGTGAGTAGATGTATAACGTCTTTAGTAAATAGGTCCTACGAAATGAAAAAAAAAATTTATATTAAATTTTACCATGTCATCCATATCAAAATCCAATAAATGAGAGACATGTATGCAAAAATAACTATCTACTAACACATGTCTTTTAATTGTTAATGGATTAGTTATTTTTTGCTAACATGTCTCACACTTATTGGATTTTAATACCGCTGACATGATATCTATACAACATGGGATCCCCAGGCCTATTTAGGCCTTGAACTTCAGCCTTACAGTGTGGCCCATGGACCCAATCCCTTTGTCCAAAGCTGGGCCCTAGGCCTGCTGAAGCCATGGGCCCAGGCCTCATACCTCTACGCTCAATTCAAACCCCATTAGGCATGCAATTTTACTCTGTACATCTCACGGTTCATTACCAGAGACCTGCCCAGCTAACGCATCTTGGTCGGGAACATTATTACTCAGGGATGCTATACCTCGGCTACTCGGTATTGCCTTGGGGAATATCGCTGCCAAACGTCCCTCTTAGGGTGGGAACTAGTTCCAAAGCCACTACTCCCACTCCCAACTAAACACCCACTTAAAGGTAATGGAATTGGACCCCCTTGCCCACTAATAATCTTGAGTAATCATAACCCCTCCACTAATCTTGAGCTATAATTAAGAGGCAAGAATGGCGAATCGAGGGATGAATGATTTTGGAGAGAACATAGAGCAGAAAGCACAAGGAGAGCAACAAGAGAGAAAGGGAAGGAATCTGTAGGAGTAGCATGTTTTGTTGGGTCTTTGAACTAAGAACTACCCAAGTTAGGAAATCCAAAACCCATATCACAAATAGATTGTGAGCCCAAGTGAGGACTAGCCCATCAGCCTCATTTTTGGCGGGCACAATTGGCACAGTCTGTGGGAATCTTTTACAAAGCTGTGGTTTGGCCGAGACTCATGCCCAGGAAATGTCTGAAAGACGTTCCGGGAGTTATGCTAAAAGTGCCTCTAGGAGGTCTTCTTGGGGATCTACCTAGCGAGAGTGGAGGCATAAAGGGCGTGAAGATAGGGATTATGAGCAAGAGGAAGAATGATCCGGCCTCGGAGAAGGGTCGTATCAAACACACCAGACAATGTTGGAAGCTTCAAGGCACAAAGAATTTGACGAGCGAGATGAGGAACTTGAGCGGTTGCACAGGCTGGTGAGAGATTTGGAGTTGGAAGCAAGAGGTAGGCGCCGGAGAGGAGACCAAGACGACCGAGAAGAAGGATTTGTTAGTGGGGGAGGTCGTTGCAGAGCTAGGACACATTAGTCTGATCCCTATCGACACTGGGAACATTCACGTTCACGTTCAAGGGGGTACGCAGATCAAGACTCGGTATCCCAGGAAGAGCGAAGGCCCAAGAATGCCGCCATGGACGCTATGAGCCTGGCCTTATGCATAGCTGCTCAGTCACCATTTTTAGATGACATTGAACAGGCCCTAATGCCGAGCAGATTTACGCACCCACCATTCAACTCTTATGATGGGAAGACAAACCTAGTAAAGCACGTCAGCCACTATATCCAGATAATGTCCTTGCACACTCACAATGACGCGCTGATGTGTAAGGTATTTCCTTCAAGTCTCGGGCCTACTGCTTTGAGATGGTTTAATGGATTACAAAAGGGTTCCATTCACAGTTTCGCCGAGTTGATTCAAGAGTTCGGTGTCCGGTTTGTAACTTGTAGCCGGGTCCCGCAACCAGTAGACACATTACTATCCATGAAGATGAGAGTAGGGGAAACCCTTCGCAGCTACACCAGTCAATATCGGGAACTCTACAATGAGATTGGTGGGGATAATGAGAAAATTACGATGAGCACCTTTAGAATGGGGTTGCCTGAAGACTCTGAATTGCATGAGTCATTGACGAGGAAGCCTCCTGAGGATATAAGGCAACTTATGAGGTGCATTGTGGAGTACAAATACTTAGAGGATGACTGGCTGCAGAGCAAAGGAAAAGCGCCGATGATGAGTTGTCCTCTGCAGGGCGGCTTTTAGTCAAGGCCCCGAAGGGATTTAAGGATTCAAGAACCAAAAGCGCAAATGGGGGAAGTAAACATAAGGTTCAAGGAGCTGGTGCACAAGATCGTAGATCGAATTAAGAATAAGCCATACTTCCGGTGGCTAAACAAGATAGGGGGTGACCCATCCAGAAGGAACCAGAACTTGTACTGTACTTACCATAGAGATAAGGGGCACACCACTGAGCAGTGCCGGGTATTGAAAGATCATCTTTGGCAGTTAGTGAAAGCAGGGTATTTGAAGGAATTTGTGGTGGATTTAGGGAACCGAGGTGTCGAACAAAGTGCACAGTAGAGGGGGAATCCAGTCCCACCCCCATTAGGAGTGATCGAGGTCATCTACGCTACCCTGAGGGGCACTGCTGTGACTAGAAGGAGAGGTGTGTTGGCTGTAGTGCCAGTAGAAGACTGATAGAGCAAGCAACCGTCCGAGAAGAAGATGAAGTTCACACGAGAGCCTATTGCTTTCAATGATGATGACCTGGAAGGAATAATTCAGTTGCACGATGATGCGTTGGTGGTGACGACCAAAATAAATGGTTTCATAGTGAAGAGGGTGATGGTAGACCAAGGGAGTGGGGCCGATGTGATGTATCCGGACCTGTTCAAAGGGCTCGGATTAAAGAACGAAGACCTCTCGAAATATAATACACCCCTGGTCAAGTTTGATGGTCAGGTAGTGATTCCTAAGGGGCAAATTTCCTTTCCCGTGAATATGGAAGAAGAGGAAGTAGTAGTAGCATTTTCTGTGGTCGCCTCATTTTCTCCTTATACAGCAATCCTGAGAAGGCTAGGGATCCATGCAATAGGGGCAGTCCCATCCACCCTACACGTGAAGGTTAAGTTCCGTACCGAGCAGGGCATCGTTGTAGTGAGGGGCAGCTAACAAGTGGCCAGACAGTGTTTAGTGGTTGCGGTTGATTGGAAGCACAAACAGGCCAAGCAAAAGGAAACATCCGAGGAGGTTCCTTTATAGTAATTACAAGAGCCTCAAGAGGGAATGGGGGCTAGTTGTGCCGAGGAATTAGTCAGAGTAAGAATATTGCCAGATGTTGATAGGTATTTTCAAGTAGGGGCAAGTATAGGGGATAAGGATAGGGTGGAGATGTTGTTATTTCTTATGCAGAATGTAGATGTGTTTTCTTGGAGCCCAAATAAGGTGCTCGGGGTGGATCCTGAATTCATAGTTCACAAGCTTAATGTAAACCTGTGAGAGACCGCGCCCCCGGCCCGTTTTTATAGGATGTTGGGCCAAACCCACGTGAATGGGTGGAGTCGTGTTATCGCCTCTCAAAATGGAGGTTCGACTAGTTATATTTTTCCCTTTAGATTAAGGGTTTTACAATGGAGTCGCCACTTATTTAATTATTGGAAAAATAAGAAAACCATGAATGAAAATTCCTCATTTTATTAATTTGAAATTGAATTTACATTGATCATAGGAAAATTACATGGCTTTGGTCCTAGATACAATCTAAGATAAAGTACATGGCTTTGTTTCCTAGTTACAATCTAAAAATCAAAAATTACATGGATAAGTATTTAATCTACTAACCCTTGATCTAAGCTCGGAGGCTATGTTACAAGATGGGAAGGTGTTAGGCACCCACCTTGCCCGGTGAAACCGGTCTTCTAGACTATGGTGGCCAACATTCATATCATATCATCCAATATGTCAATCAATTTGTATGTTGAATTTAATGTGTGTGCATGTGATAAACCCTAATTCAATTTATTAAGCATGGCATTTGGATTGAAAAATAAACTCTAGTGAATGTGTGTGGATAGTGATAAACCTAGATTCAAGGATTTGAAAGAATTACTAAACAAACATGTTTTTCATATTTTTGATGTGGATTTAAGATTAAATCTAGTGATATGCATGAACATGTGATGAATAACTAAGAACATGTGAAGAACATATAAGAACATTCAAACATATTCAAGGGAATTATCATGTTTTAATCTTAAATTCTCATCATGGAAATATAAACAAACAGTTAGGGAATGAGATTATACCTTCATGCAAGATCCATATAATGGAGGAGGAGATTCTTGATGGAGGTCCTAAGGATGGAGGAAAAGAAGAGCTAGGAGAGGGAGAGTGAGTCTCACTCAATACCTTGAGTCTCAGGAAGACCAAGATATGACAAGACTACTCAACTTCACTAGAACTCAAGAGAAGAGAAGAGAGAGGGATTTTTTTTGTCTTGGAATGAAGGAGAGGGGGGTTTATATAGTAGTGGTGGAGGAAATATGAATGGAAGGCCATTTAATGAGAGTTGACAAGGAATCATGAACCTAGACCTCATTTTAGCCTTTGGGGAAATCTGGTGCATTAAATGGAAAGATTGGTGGAAGTGAGGAGAAAGCCAAAATTCGGTTTTCCCGTAGCTGCTGTCACAGCCTATAGAGCCAACTTTGAAAAATCATATCTGCCTCAATTCTAATCGGAATTGTCTCATTCTTGTGCTCAAATTGAAGCCCCGGATGTCTAGTTTCTGAGAAAAATAACCTCATTTACAGATTCAAAATATTCTGAGAGATATCAATGAAATGGTAAGCAGAGGTCATTTGTTAGAAAATGGTTTCAGCACAATTAATATTAATAGGTCCCCAAATTAGCTCCCAATTAACATTAAATGGCTCCAATCACTCCCATTTCAGACTTAATTGGCTCTAAATTTACTCTAATTAAAAGATAATTGAACAAATTACTCATTGAATAATTAATGTTTAACTATCTAGTTAATTAGGTGTGTGCAACTTTACCATAAAATGTAGTCCTAACCAACCCAATTATGACACATCATCGATCTCAAATTGATTATAATTATAACCAATTGAAATCAATTGTTCATAATCCCATATAGTCGGACTCAATTTGTGATAGTGTATCTCAACCATTAAAACTTGATTTGATGATAACTTTCAATCTAATGGTCCGATTAGGGCTCATGACCAGTCGATTTGATCGTTACAACATCAAGATTATTTTGGTGAAATGAGATTAAAGATCTAATGACCCGAATCAAGATGCATATTTCCAATGTGAAATTACATTTTTACCCTTCATGTGAGGTTAAATACGGGTTGCAAAATAGGGTGTCAACAGAATGCCCCTCATTGCAAGAGCTTGAAAAGCGAATGCCAATGTATGAAAGAGACACCTAACTTTGCAATCAGTATTTAACCGTGGTGAATGTATGATGCATGTAAATAAAAATGCAGACGGTCATGTTCTAGATCAAAATGTGGACCGAATCTCGAGGGAGATTGCCTACGTACCTCTTAGTGGGAGGATCAGGTCTAAACGTAGTTCATGCATGCAGAATTTTTTTTTTTTTTTTTTGGTATGAGTACAAGATATGCTTACCTGGAGGATGACGGATTTGGGCTTTGGCTCATGCTTTCAAAGGACCAAAGGTTCTGGATCCTGACTCATGTTTTCAGAGGCCTAGGATTTTTGGATCTTGGCTCATGTTTTCAGAGGACCAAGGGTTTTTGGGCTTTGACTCATGTTTTCAGAGGACCAAGGGTTTTTAGGCTTTGGCTCATGTTTTCAGAGGACCAAAGGTTCTGGATCCTGGCTCATGTTTTCAAAGGCCTAGGATTTTTGGATCTTGGCTCATGTTTTCAGAGGACCAAGGGTTTCTTGGGCTTTGGCTCATGCTTTCAGAGGACCAAAGGTTCTGGATCCTGGCTCATGTTTTCCAGAGACCTAGGATTTTTGGATCTTGGCTCATGTTTTCAGAGGACCAAGGGTTTTTTGGGCTTTGGCTCATGTTTTCAGAGGACCAAAGGTTCTGGATCCTGGCTCATGTTTTCAGAGGCCTAGGATTTTTGGATCTTGGCTCATGTTTTCAGAGGACCAAGGGTTTTTTGGGCTTTGGCTCATGCTTTCAGAGGACCAAAGGTTCTGGATCCTGGTTCATGTTTTCAGAGACCTAGGATTTTTGGATCTTGGCTCATGTTTTCAAAGGACCAAGGGTTTTTTGGGCTTTGGCTCATGCTTTCAGAGGACCAAAGGTTCTGGATCCTGGCTCATGTTTTCAGAGACCTTTGAGTTTTGGATCTTGGCTCATGTTTTTTAGAGGACCAAGGGTTTTTTGGTCTTTGGCTCTTGCTTTCAGAGGACCAAAGGTTCCGGAACTTGGCTCATGTTTTCAGAAACCTAGGATTTTTGGATCTTGGGCTCATGTTTTAGGACCAAAGGGTTTTTTTTTGGGCTTTGGGCTCAGTTTTCAGAGGACAAGAGGTTCCGATCTGGTTCATGTTTTCAGAGAAACCTAAGGATTTTGATCTTGGCTCATGTTTCAAGAGGGGACCAAGGGTTTTTTGGGCTTTTGGCTCATGTTTTCAGAGGACCCAAAGGTCTGGATCCTGGCTCATGTTTTCAGAGGCCTAGGATTTTTGGATCTTGGCTCATGTTTTCAGAGGACCAAGGGTTTTTTGGGGCTTTGGCTCATGTTTTCAGAGGACCAAAGGTTCCAGATCCTGGTTCATGTTTTCAGAGACCTAGGATTTTTGGATCTTGGCTCATGTTTTCAGAGGACCAAGGGTTTTTGGGCTTTGGCTCATGTTTTCAGAGGAACAAAGGTTCTGGATCCTGGCTCATGTTTTCAGAGGCCTAGGATTTTTGGATCTTGGCTCATGTTTTCAGAGGACCAAGGGTTTTTTGGGCTTTGGCTCATGCTTTCAGAGGACCAAAGGTTCCGGATCCTGGCTCATGTTCTCAGAGACCTAGGATTTTTGGATCTTGGCTCATGAACCTAGGATTTTTGGATCTTGGCTCATGTTTTCAGAGGACCAAGGGTTTTTGGGCTTTGGCTCATGTTTTCAGAGGACCAAAGGTTCTGGATCCTGGCTCATGTTTTCAAAGGCCTAGGATTTTTGGATCTTAGCTCATGTTTTCAGAGGACCAAGGTTTTTGGATCCTGGCTCATGTTTTCAGAGACCTAGGATTTTTGGATCTTGGCTCATGCCGATGTGTGTGGCCTTTTAAACTAGTACCTGCAAAATAAACGTTTTCAATTAGTAACGGAGTTATTCATTGAAAAGACTTTGGCATACCTGGCGAATGCCCTTAGTTTAGGACATATTCCATGCTTCGATGAATGCTAAAGGTGGACAATTGACTTGATGTTGCACCACTGGAGAATATGGAAGAGGATGATAGCTTTCTGTTCTTGAAGAAGAATTTAATGAAGATTTTTTTTTTTTTTTTTTGAAATATGAAGATTTGTTCATTAAGATTTGTTCATTTTAAAAAAGTGAAAAAGATGAAGATGAAGATGGAGTAAAAGCGATGAAGATTTATTCATGATGAATTTTTTTTTTTTTTTTGAAAAACCTTTCCTTTGAATGAGAATAATTTTGGCTGGAAGTTGATGCGGATTGCTAAATAAGTCCTTGCTTAATTCCTGCAAAAAGATAATTTCAATTAGCAATGGATTTATTCATTGAAATGAATTGGAAATACTTACCCAATGCCCCTAGTTTGGGGCATATTCCATGCTTAGATTGAAGTTGAATTCATTTGATGTTGTGACCATTAGGGAACATGAAAGAAAATCATAGTCCGCCATCCTTGGTTCCTACAAAAAGGCTTTCTTTCTCTAGCTTGTTAGAAACCAATTATCATGAAATTTTGCACACAATATAAAT
The DNA here is from genome assembly GCF_001633185.2 of Quercus lobata. Classification (NCBI taxonomy): domain Eukaryota; kingdom Viridiplantae; phylum Streptophyta; class Magnoliopsida; order Fagales; family Fagaceae; genus Quercus; species Quercus lobata. The sequence continues at coordinate 55,282,054 of NC_044914.1, forward strand.
AGGTCAATGCTCTAAGTTTAAACATGCTTAAAAAAAAAAACATGCTTAATGCAAAACAAACGAGTTTAGCCTAACATACACCCAAACAATTTTGTCACATTATTTTGACTTTGTTCTCCAAGGTTGTTTGGGTGAATGGGACCGGGCCTTTGCAAGGCTGCCTACGTACCTCTGTCATAGAGGATCAGGTCAAGACGTAGTTCAAGTGAGATTTCACTTCTTTTGAAAAAAACAAATTTCCCCTTTTTTTTTTTTTTTTTGAGAACAAGAGGTGATCCTTTGAACAACCATTTTGGCAAATCAAAGTGTTTAAGAGTCAAACAAATCTCTTTGATTAGGAAGGATCAAGATCATTAAACTCATGTAATCAAATTTGCTTCATCCTTTTGAACATCGTCAGATTAAGTCTCCAAAGGCAATCAAGAAATGAAATGAATCACATCGTTGGGTGCAAACAAGGAGAGTGTTCCAGGTTTGGAATTTTTTTTTTTTTTGGGGTCATTTTGAGGATTTGAGAATTTTTTTCTCGGACATGTCATCCTGTGGGGTTTGACAATTTTAAGCATTTTTCCTTTTTAATTCAAGAGAAAATATTATTAGAGTTTAAGATGCGCCTACAACTAGCAAGACTTCAAGGAGGTCTTTACTCATGGGTTGTAATGTAGGCCAAGTTTGGGTTATGAAATGAAAGATATAAAAGGCTCAAAATTCTCTATGATGTTTCCCCTAAGTATGCATTACTCAAAAATCAAGTATTAGAGGAGTTTTCTCATTTCTTCTTTGTTATCTTCTCACTAGTTTTCATTGGTCACTTGTACCAACAATCGTTTTTTCGCTCATTCATCTTGAATCATACCTCTAGACTTTCATCTTGTAAAATTGTTCTCTTTTTAGGTTGCTTCTTCAAGTTTCCAACTTGGTAGGATTTTCCAAATTTGTTTTTTTGTTTTTTTGTTTTTTTGTTTTTTTGGCCCTAACTTTTGCCTAGACCACCCTTTTGGGTTTTCGGCCTAGCGGGCTCTTTTTTTTTTTTTGGCCCTAACTTTTGCCTAGACCGCCCTTTTGGGTTTTCAGCCTAGCGGGCTTCTTTTCTTTTTCTTTCTTTTTTTTTTTTTTTTTTTTTGGTCTTTCATCTCTTGATTGAATGAACTTTTGGGGACCTTTTGCCCTCCTTGTATTTCTCAGTTTAATGATTTTTGGTCATTTTGATGCACTCTCTAGACTTCTTTCTTGCCTCAATGCACTTGCACCTTTCTATGCTTGATGAATCTTTTCCTTTTTTGATGAAATCTCTTTTAGATGAATCTTGTATTCCTCTTGGTATGATGAATTTTAGACTCTTCAAATTTGATGCACACCTTTTTGTTTTCTCTTCACATTGATGGAATTTCATTTCTCTTTCCTTGATTGAGTGAAAACTCTTTTTACTTTGATGATCTCTTATCTTTAGCTTAATGAATTCTCCACTTGTCTTTCATGTCTTCTAGGAGAGCTTTATCAATTAGCTTCAAAGATACAAGGTCGACTCCTCCTCAACATGAGATTTAAGCATGCCTACTTTGAATTTTCCCACCCTAGGTTTAGATTTTAGTGGGTTCATGCAAAAAAAGGCTAAGTGTTTAAAGGCTCAAATGGGCTAGCAATGGATAATGATCATTCTAGGTATTAAGGTATAATCTTGTTTTACCAAAGACGGCCTCCTATCCCTAGTAATGCTTGCTTGTAGGCACAGTGACTCTAGCTCTTTTAATAAATTCATCTTAAAAGAAAAAGTATGAATGCTCTAATGATGTGAAACAAAAGACTTTTGAAAATTGGATCAAGTGCATAGATTCTTGGGATTTTCCAATGGATGGGTTCTTTTTGATTGCCTTTTAAGACCATTTCTTCTTATATTCTAAGTCAAGTAGCAAAAGTTTTTACATGGATCGAATGAAATTAATCATTCCTTGGTACAAGTTGATTGCTCAAGCCTTTAAACATGAAGATTTAGGAAATGTTTTGTCCAAGGGATTCTCATGTACCATTTTGAAAAGGAGACTTTTAAGAATCTTGAAATTGAAAGAAAAAAATGGGCCTTTTTGAAAAAGTCACTAGGAAGTTCAATGGTCCTAGTTCAAAGAATTTTTTTTTTTTTAATGACTTAAGGGCTCAATGCCCCTAGTCCAAAGACATTTTTCATTTGAAAAAATTCTCTTCTTTTTTTTTGGGAAAGATTTGGAAATCTTGATTTTTTTTTTTTGAATTTTTTTGTTTTTTGTTTTTTTGTTTTAAATATATATACACAAACAAAGCTCATTAGATGCTACATGAAATTTTTGAATTTAAAAAAAATAGAAACAAACTTTAAGCTTAACCATGATATTGCAAACCAAATGTGGAGTAAGGCAAAGTTGGGCCACTTGCTTCTTCTTGGTCCATTTAGGATGCTTGAGGCTTGGTGTGCTTGAACCTTGATTATGATGAAATGGCTTGGGCTTGCACTTGAAAGGCTTGAACCATATGATCATTTGGTATTTGCTTGAAATGGCTTGACCTTCACTTGGAAGGCATGTATCTTGTGAACTTTTGGCCCTTGATGTTGACCATGCGAATACACATTTGATGGGCTCAAGTATCGGGCTTAGAATAATTCAAGAAACAATTTTGGGTTTCTATACCAAGTAGAGTTCAATCATAGCCTTTGGGCTTGAGTTCATTCATAGCATACAAGGTTCAAACAATTATGATGGGCTCAAGCGTTGGACTTGGACTCATCATGGTTCAAACAACGACCAAGCACATGCATAATGCAATGCAATTAACATGGAACGACCTAAAGGTAGGTTCTATGGGTCATTACAACATGGGTGGAAGGTAGGTTAAAGGTCCCCACAAGCTAGGACGTCGTACCTCCCAACTTGTGACGCCAGGAGCGCCGCGTTGGTCCGAACGGTACAGTTTGTCCCTATGAACCACCATGGCATAACCATGATGATCCTTGTCGCGGTGGGTGGTAGGTTCACCGCTGGGTATGTGAGTCTCAAGAAGACCACAATCCACGGCTAATACTACCGGGCTTCCGGGCTTGCACACAAATAAAATAAATTTCATTCAAGCAAATGATGCATGAAATGCAATATAATGACATATTAGACCTATTATATACAAAAAGCAATAAACAAACAATGACATGGTTGGCCACCATAACCTAATTGAAGCTTAGCCCTCAATGTCCCCAGCGGAGTCGCCACTGTGAGAGACCGCGCCCCCGGCCCGTTTTTATAGGATGTTGGGCCAAACCCACGTGAATGGGTGGAGTCGTGTTATCGCCTCTCAAAATGGAGGTTCGACTAGTTATATTTTTCCCTTTAGATTAAGGGTTTTACAATGGAGTCGCCACTTATTTAATTATTGGAAAAATAAGAAAACCATGAATGAAAATTCCTCATTTTATTAATTTGAAATTGAATTTACATTGATCATAGGAAAATTACATGGCTTTGGTCCTAGATACAATCTAAGATAAAGTACATGGCTTTGTTTCCTAGTTACAATCTAAAAATCAAAAATTACATGGATAAGTATTTAATCTACTAACCCTTGATCTAAGCTCGGAGGCTATGTTACAAGATGGGAAGGTGTTAGGCACCCACCTTGCCCGGTGAAACCGGTCTTCTAGACTATGGTGGCCAACATTCATATCATATCATCCAATATGTCAATCAATTTGTATGTTGAATTTAATGTGTGTGCATGTGATAAACCCTAATTCAATTTATTAAGCATGGCATTTGGATTGAAAAATAAACTCTAGTGAATGTGTGTGGATAGTGATAAACCTAGATTCAAGGATTTGAAAGAATTACTAAACAAACATGTTTTTCATATTTTTGATGTGGATTTAAGATTAAATCTAGTGATATGCATGAACATGTGATGAATAACTAAGAACATGTGAAGAACATATAAGAACATTCAAACATATTCAAGGGAATTATCATGTTTTAATCTTAAATTCTCATCATGGAAATATAAACAAACAGTTAGGGAATGAGATTATACCTTCATGCAAGATCCATATAATGGAGGAGGAGATTCTTGATGGAGGTCCTAAGGATGGAGGAAAAGAAGAGCTAGGAGAGGGAGAGTGAGTCTCACTCAATACCTTGAGTCTCAGGAAGACCAAGATATGACAAGACTACTCAACTTCACTAGAACTCAAGAGAAGAGAAGAGAGAGGGATTTTTTTTGTCTTGGAATGAAGGAGAGGGGGGTTTATATAGTAGTGGTGGAGGAAATATGAATGGAAGGCCATTTAATGAGAGTTGACAAGGAATCATGAACCTAGACCTCATTTTAGCCTTTGGGGAAATCTGGTGCATTAAATGGAAAGATTGGTGGGAGTGAGGAGAAAGCCAAAATTCGGTTTTCCCGTAGCTGCTGTCACAGCCTATAGAGCCAACTTTGAAAAATCATATCTGCCTCAATTCTAATCGGAATTGTCTCATTCTTGTGCTCAAATTGAAGCCCCGGATGTCTAGTTTCTGAGAAAAATAACCTCATTTACAGATTCAAAATATTCTGAGAGATATCAATGAAATGGTAAGCAGAGGTCATTTGTTAGAAAATGGTTTCAGCACAATTAATATTAATAGGTCCCCAAATTAGCTCCCAATTAACATTAAATGGCTCCAATCACTCCCATTTCAGACTTAATTGGCTCTAAATTTACTCTAATTAAAAGATAATTGAACAAATTACTCATTGAATAATTAATGTTTAACTATCTAGTTAATTAGGTGTGTGCAACTTTACCATAAAATGTAGTCCTAACCAACCCAATTATGACACATCATCGATCTCAAATTGATTATAATTATAACCAATTGAAATCAATTATTCATAATCCCATATAGTCGGACTCAATTTGTGATAGTGTATCTCAACCATTAAAACTTGATTTGATGATAACTTTCAATCTAATGGTCCGATTAGGGCTCATGACCAGTCGATTTGATCGTTACAACATCAAGATTATTTTGGTGAAATGAGATTAAAGATCTAATGACCCGAATCAAGATGCATATTTCCAATGTGAAATTACATTTTTACCCTTCATGTGAGGTTAAATACGGGTTGCAAAATAGGGTGTCAACAAAACCCATCATACCCTCCCAAAAAGCAAAAGTAAAGGAGATCGGCTAAGGAGCACGTCGAAGCTGTCAGGCAAGAGGTTAAGAAATTGAAGGAAGCTGGGGCAATACAGGAGATATTATTTCCAAAGTGGCTTGTGAATACTGTGGTGGTCAAAAAGAAGAATGGCAAGTGGAGGGTTTGCATCGACTTCATTGACCTGAACTGAGCATGCCCTAAGGATCCGTTTCCCATGCCGAAGATTGATCAGCTAGTAGATGCCACCTATAGACACTCGAGGATGAGCTTTCTAGATGCCTTTTAGGGTTATCACCAAATCGCCTGGCTACCGAAGACCAGGAGAAGACAACATTTATTTCCCCTGATGCTAACTATCATTATACCATAATGTCATTTGGGTTAAAGAATGTCGGGGCCGCATATCAGCCTATGATGACGAGAATGTTCAGAGCCAAGATCGGGTGCACTGTTAAGGTATACATTGATGATATGGTGGTAAAAAATAAGCAAGAGATGCGACATGTTAACAATCTCAAGGAGGTGTTTGAAGTACTCCGAAGACATAAGCTACGCCTCAATGCTGATAAGTGTGTTTTCGAAGTGAGGGTTGGCAAGTTCCTAGGGCATTTGATCACCAACTGAGAAATAGAAGTTAACCTTGATCAAATCACAACAGTAAAACACCTTAAACCACCGAGTAATCCAAAGGAAGTTCAAATACTGACCAGTATATTAGCTACCCTTAACCGGTTTATTTCCAAATTTGCTGATCGATGCCATCCGTTATACCAACTTCTGAAGAAATGGAAGGGATTTCAATGGGACAAGGAATGTGAAAGGGCTTTTCAGGATTTGAAAGAGTATTTAATGTAGGCCCTTATGCTGACGACCCCAGAGCCTAGAGAAGACTTATACATGTACCTCTCGGTGTTCGAACATGCTGTGAGCGTCGTACTGCTGAGAAACCAGGGTTTGCAACAACCTATATACTATATCAACAAAACCTTGGTCGACACCGAGACGATGTATCTACCTTTGGAGAAGTTGGCGTTAGTTCATGCCATGAGGAAATTACCCCACTACTTCCAGGCTCATACTGTTTATGTATTAGCCGAGTATCCCCTACAGTCGTTACTGAAGAGATCTGATTTCACGGGACAAATAGCTAAATGGGGGATTCAGCTGGGCTTCTTTGATATTAGGTATAGGGCTAGAAGCTCGGTAAAGGGTCAAATACTCGCCGATTTTGTTGCAGAGTTTTCCCCGAGGAGGGGGGATGAGATGGCTTGCTTCGTGGAGGTGGTCTTGCGGAAGGTGTTTGTGGACAATGCATCAAGAGTCGGGGCTAGAATCGTAATTATCACACTAGAAGGAATAAAACTAGAGCATTCCTTTAGATTGGGCTTTACGGCCTTTAATAGTGAAGCCGAATATAAAGCCCTGCTTGCCGGATTGAGAGTTGTTTCTGATCTAGGTGCCAAGGAAGTGGAAATATACTCGAACTCCCGATTGGTAGTCAATTAGGTACAGGGAAGCTTTAAGGCCAAAAACCCCCGGATGATGGAGTATTTAAAGTTGGTGAAACAAACTGTGGACCATTTTCAGAAAGTTAGAGTGATTCAAGTAGCCCGAGGGAAGAACCGGCATGCTGATTCCTTGGCCACCCTCGTGTCATCATTAGCTAAGGAAATTCCTCGACTAATAAAGGTAGAAGTGGTAGCAGAACCAAGCATCAATGTAATGGTTAATGTTTCGATGGTAACAACGATTGGACCGTGTTGGATGGACCCAACTATCGATTTTCTAACCAAAGACCAAGTGCCAGCAGATGAAAAAGAAGCGAAAAAAGTACGTTGGACAGCAGCTCAATATTGGCTATCAACTAATCAGAAGTTGTATCGAAGATCTTTTGACAGGCCCCACCTACAGTGCTTACACCCCAGCAAAGTTGAAGAACTCCTGGCCGAGTTGCATAAGGGAGTGTGTGGCAGTCATATGGGAGGATGTTCGTTAGCCCACTGAACAATAACTCAGGGATTTTGGTAGCCGTAAATGCAAAGGGATGCTAACGAGTATGCGCGGAAATGTGAGCAGTGTCAAAAGCACGTCCCAATGATCCACCAACCAGCAGGAGGCTTAAACCCCATTATTAGCCCTTAGCCCTTTATGCAGTGGGGGCTGAATATCGTTGGTCCATATCCCCGAGCTACGGGAAACTGAAGATTTGTCTTAGTAGCTATGGATTATTTCATTAAGTGAGTGGAGGCGGAGGCATTGGCAAACATCCGGGATGTGGAAGTTAAGAAGTTTGTATGGAGGAACATAGTGACGAGGTTCGTGGTCCTAGAGTCACTAGTGTCGGACAACAGGTTGTAGTTCGACAACGGAGCTTTCCATGAGTATTGTAGCGATCTCGGCATCGTAAATCGGTATTCCACCCCGGCTTATCCGCAGAGCAACGGCCAAGCCGAGGCTACCAATAAAGCTATTATGAATGGGTTAAAAAGGAGGTTAAAAGGTTCTAAGGGTAGGTGGGCAGAGGAGTTGCCTATCATTCTGTGAGCATACCGAACAACCCCGATGAGGTCCACGGGGGAAACTCCTTTTTCTCTAACATATGGAGCGGAAGCAGTTATACCGGTAAAGATAAACCTGTGCAGTGCCCGGGTTGCAGGATTCAACCCTGCCAAGAATTCTGAGTTAATGTTAAAATAGTTGAACTTGTTGGAGGAGCGCCAGGAATTAGCGACTATTCGACTGGTAAAGTATCAGCAGAAACTTGCTCAGAGGTACAACAGAGACGTGAGGAAAAGGGAGTTTAGAGTGGGGGACCTGGTACTTTGTAAGGTGGTGGGGAATACATGAGATATTAATGCAGGGAAGCTAGCACCAACTTGGGAGGGGCCATATAGAGTCACTGCCATCTTGGGCGCAAGGGCATACTATTTGGAAGATTTAGAAGAAAAGCCGCTACCCCGGCCATGGAATGCCCACAATCTGAAGAAGTTCTATCATTGATCATCCATACACGGGGGTACAAATTGGATGTAATCTTATATGTACGTTTTATTAATTAATATGAAGATGATGTTTATCCATCCAGGTGTATTTAATTCCATCATTGTTAACTCATTAACCTCGGCTCGCAAATATGAGGAAAGTTTAGAGGACTAAGGCAAATTATTCTATTCTAAGGATAGAAACCTGTTCTCGGTTCGATTTCATTGCCGGGCAGGTGGAAACCTTACATCAAAGATATCCTAATGACAGAAACCTGTCTTTGGTTCGATTTTCATCGCCGGGCAGGTGGAAACCTTACGTTAAATTATCAAAGGACAAAAATTTGTCCCCGGTATGATTTTTATCATCGGGCAGATGGAAACCTTGCACTAGATGTATTCATGGATAGAGACCCAACCTTGGTTCGATTTACATCACCGGGCAGGTGAAAATCTTGCGCTAAATGTTTCTAACAAGGCTCTTACGCGGTTCCCCTTACATGGTTCCTCACAATTGAAGACTTCGTACCTGGTGAACTTTGTACCCGGTTCGGCTTAGTTATCTAGTCTATGTGTTTTTTTTTTTCCTAAATTGGGCAAAGCACGACAATTACAACTTGCAAAGAGTTATTCTTCTAGCGCAGGAAATCTCTTTAAGCCTGTCCCGGCCACTATATATGTAAAGATATACTCGCTCCTATAAAAAGTCAAGGGCACACTATGATTAAACTGCCCTGCTAGTCGGAATAATGAGTAAAAAAGATAAACAAAATCAACCACAGTCAGACGTGTTAAAAAGATAGCCTAGCAGTGATAAAGTAATCATTCACAAAATGCTCGGTCTCCAAAGCCGAGTAATAAAGCAATTGAAGCAAAAAAGCAATTAAAATTAAACAAATATCTTGTTACCACAGCCCGGTAACTCTAGGAAAATAAAACTTAAGAATAGAAAAGTAAGACTTGGAAAAACAGAAGTTAAATTAGTGTTCTATCAGTACATCCCATTGACTAGGCAAACCGAATAGATAAAAGGAAAGTAAATGCAAAGAAAAAGGTGATGAATATAGAAACCAGTTAAAAACTTAAGTAGCAGGGTCAGTAGGAAAGAAGTGGGCTGCATCATTGGTGTGCTGGTCTGGGACGTCCTCGCCAGGCGGTTGCTGGGCTTCTTCATTTTCAGGGGCATTGAGGTTGCTGGTGACCTCGAGATCAACAACCTTCACGTGGGTGTCAATTGCTTGCACCAGCTCCCTTATGCTGGGGGTATCCTTATCATCGACAGCATCAGCCTGGCTCTAAATAGAAGGAGCAGGAGCTCAGCATGGGATTTGTTCCAGGTTCCTCAATGGGGAATCCTCGGGCACTCCCAATGCCTGAAAGGTAGCCAACCACCCTCCTCGAACCCTTGGACCTGAGCTTAGTGGACAACAAGCTCCACGAAGTTCTCGACATCTGTAAAGCCTTCATTATACCACTTGTTCTCGCAGGCCTCAAGGCTGCTTTCAGATTGGCCACTTCATCAACGTGGGCTAGGTTTAAGCTTTCCGCCTGCTCCAACTTTAGCTCTGTTTCCCCCAGCTTGGCCTCCATATCTGCGAGTTTCCTCTTAGCCAACAACCGGGCCTTCTCTGAGGATTGGGCCTTCTTCTCAGTGGCCTCAGTGGCTTTGCCCTTGTCCCTCGCCATGGTGTTAGCAACATCCTCCAATGCCTTCTCCTGCTCAACCTCCTTAGCAAGCTCCTTCATCCTTTCACCAAGGATATAGGTTATCTGCACGGCCTGGTAATTCCACAACAACAAACTTAGAAAAAAAAATTCAAATTAAATCACTCGTGCATCAAAATAAATAAGAAAAGGAATGAGAAGAAATTACCGCAATGGTGTGCCATTGCAGCCGCTACGCAATGGATTCCTCGGAGCCGTTCGAGAAGAACTGGACGCCCTCAGGCAGCAAAACTTCGTGCACTAGGCTCTACGCCACCCGTCCTCCTTCACCTTGGGCCTAGGTTCTTATACTTGCAAAGGCTGGCAGGGGTCCATTGCCGAGTGTGAAAGTGGGCTACAAGTTGGGCACGATTCGCGAAGATAAAGCCACTTCAGTGCCTCCCTGGGCAGGGGGATGAGGACCACTCACCGGTTCCAGTATTGTGATCCCGCCTGATGGCTGGGGGGGGGGGGAGATTTTGTGGGCACTTCACTAAAGACCCCAAGTGTTTGGTCCTCCACACGCTGCTTCTTCATAGGATGGCCAGATGGGGGAAGAGGAGGAAGAGGAGTATGGTCCTGGCCCTGAGGTTGTTGGGGCTAAGTTGATGATCGAGGACCGGGTAGAAACCGATCAGCAGTTAACTTCCTCCTAGTTACCATCTCCACTCCCTGTTCACCCTTAGCTACTTCTAATTCGGCTGCTTGGACTTGACCTTTGTTCCTTTCAATGGGAATATGCTCCTTGTGACTTTGAGAAACGCGCTCAGCTGATTCATCTCTGATTGGGGCAAGATCCTTCGCGGTAGTATAACGAGGGCCAAGGTCCCGAGCTTCACTAGTAGTCAGTGAGGGGGGGAGGAAGTTTGCATGCCAGATGTCTATATGTGAGAGTAAAGGCCTATCTACCAACAACGCCTAGCTGAATGCTTGCCATGTAGAGTATACTGGATTAACGCCGAGAATCAAGTGGGATGCTCGTAGTTGCCCGTCCGTGTGCACAAAAATCTCCGACCTAAGGACAAAGTTAAGATCTCTCACATGTACAACTCGGAGATCTGGTTGAAACCTTCTTCCTTCTGCAATAAACCAAAAAAAGACCGGTTAGTTTATATGCAAATAAAGGTTCTCAATACCGACCAACATCACGCGGTGAGAAGGGACAGGGGAGTTCATCGGCAAACCAATTGCCGCTTACTTGGGCAAATTCCCCAGCTAAATTTTTGTTGGAATCGGGAAGGCATGATATCAGCCGTACCTGCATATCCCTAGTTTTTAAGTAGTAGTTGGTCTTAATGTTCCCGCACATACTATACATGAAATTAATATCATGGTGGTTTAACTGCAGACCAAACATTTGGTTTAACCTACTAATGCAACTCACCACACGATAAAAATTGGGGGGAAGATAGTCAGGACACAAGCCATAAAATCTAAGGGTGCCTATGATGAGAGGGTCAATGAGGAACCTAACCCCACCCTCCAGAATGGCCATAAGAGGGAAAAATACTATTTTTGGGCTAGTACGCCTATGGAGGTTGATATCGCCCACGCGATAGTAGGTGATGTCAACATCTCCAAGGACATTGTAGGCTGCTCTAAAGCTAGCCAAAGATGCTTTTGAAGATAGAAGGTGGGAATAGCCCATTACTAAACCAGGGTTCTTAAACTAAGAACAAAGGAAAACTGAAAGAAGAAGAGAGAGTAAAAGGAAAGACAGAGAGGACTTACTCGGGGCCCTAGGAAGGAATGGTGTTCTAGGCTGGAAGATGAGCGCATGAAAGTAGTATGCTCAGCAGAAAGGGAGTTTGAAGGATGGAGAGCAATAAGAGTGAAAGGGGAGGAATTTGTAGAAGTAGAGTGTTTTGTTGGGTCTTTGAACTAAGAACTACCCAAGTTAGGAAATCCAAAGCCTACATCACAAATAGATTGTGAGCCTAAGTAAGGACCAGCCCATTAGCCTCATTTTTGGTGCGCACAGTATCATTTGATACCAAATACCTTCTCCGAAGAAATTTTCATACTAAATAGATAGTCATATGTTAAATGACTATTCTAAATTTACATACATGGTTTGACATTACTTCAAAAAAAATTTCGATCTTAAATTTTCTCGCTCAAGGGGTAGCATGTGCAACCCTTACTCGTATCACTTATAAGCAATTGACTTACCCTTTCTTTGGTTGCAAATGAGGGAAGAGAAAAGAAAAGAAATAAGTAAGGAAAGAAAATGAGAGAGAAGAGGAAAGAAAACAATTCTCTCATATATGTTTGGAAATAAGGAGGGAAAGAGAAAGAAAAGGGAAGAATACACTTCTCTTTCCTTTGTTTGGTTTGCGAAGAGAAAGGAAACCAAAAGAAATATAAATGTAATTTTACTATTATGTCCACATGAATTTAAAAGTTGAATGAAAGTTATGGGTAAAAATGTAAAATTGGTTTATAAGAAATTAAGTATGTGGGACCCTTTTTTTTTTTCCTTTGTTTCTCTCCAAATCCATCCAAATTAGGCCGATTGCAAAATGTGGGGCCCTCAGGAAGTGATTTCTATAGCTTTCTTTTCTCATCTTCAACTAAACGTAGTAGTAGACTCATTTTCCCCTCATTTCCCTTGTCCTCCTTTCTCTTCTCCCCTTTCCAAACAAAGTGTTAGTTTTTGGTTCCACAAAAAAAAAAAAGAAAAAAAAAAGAATTTACTACATGAATTTTTTTTTTTTTTTTTTTTTGTAGAGAAATCTTTATGGAGAGTTTTATTTTTTCTTATGATAGGAATAGTATTTTTTTTTTGAATAGTAATCTTTATTACAAGAAATAAACTGTGTTATATTTTGTAATGGAATGACTAAACATATTCATAAGTTTGGTCGTGAGTTATAACAATATTATAAGGACAGAGTTTAACTACAAAATTGGTTGTAGACTTAGGCTACATTCTTACTCAATAAAATAAACATTATTATATATTTTGAAAATCTAATTGTTAAACTGTATATTCTTTACGCTCTTAATATACATGATAAATTTGTGTGTCAATTAGATATTATTTAGTATATGATCTTTAAGCTTGTATTTTATGTATAATTTTAAATTACAAAAACTTGCAATTTAAACAATTTATTGATGACATAGCTATTGATCCTTAATTTTCTAGAAATTTTGTAAGTATGGAGAATATAAGAAGAAAATGTAATCCTAAGATTTATTTTAGGAAACATCTTACTCATACAATTATATTTCTTTAAATATACAATTTGAGAGAGTGATGAGTTATTTTTTAAGTTATTTTTAATTATTTTAATATTTCTTATGTGTATATGGAAAATTTGTTTATCTGGAAATATATTAATTTTAGAATAGCTATTTATAAGGAATAAGTAATAACTATCCCCTTTAATAAATGCATAATCAAACTAAAAAAATACCTAATCCATAAGAATAATCATTATATGACAGTATTTATTACAGTATACCAAACATGCTCTTAGTATTTAGTTTTTTTGTGAGAAAGACAATAAAGAGTTTATAGTCTACCAAACATGCTCTTAATGTTTGGTTTTGCCGTGAGGAAGACAATTAAGAGTTTTTTTTTTTTTTTTTTTTCTGAAGAAGGTAGAATTGATATTTAAAAAATGGCAAGAGTACAAAAGTATAAGAATAGGATCCTAAGCCACAACAGGCCTATCCGCCAAGGCTACAGGACAAGAAGCAGGCTAAACACTGCCACAAACAGAAGACATGACTAAAGGAAATAAATAAAAAATTAAAAAAGCTAAGGCAGGCCAAGAAAATGACTAAAGCAAAGAATAAAAAATTAAAAAAAGCTGCCTTAGGCCAAATCAAGTCCTCTAGTTGGCCACCAACGTTTGATACTCATGCATGAGAGACCTTGCATTACGTAAAATAGCCTTTAGGTGAGCCTGGCTATCCTCAAAACAGAACTTGTTCCTAGCGTTCCATATAGCCCAAGTTATCATCGCCCACTCTGTCAACTCATCCCGAGTCAGCCGCTGCAACATGCTACGAGTCAACAGAAAAAAATCAGGGACCACAGCTGAGCTCTTCTGTATTTTGCCTTTGACCAATGCCCAGACATTGCGTGCAAATGGACATTCCCAAAGGATGTGCACACCTGTTTCAGCTTGCTGGTTACACACGCTACATGTCGAAGCTACGTGCACTCTCTTCGTGTGAAGGTTGTCACGGGTAGGTAGTATGTTAGAGCAAGCCCGCCAAAGGAACGTACGCACCTTTGGAGGAGCATTGAGGGACCACACTGCCTTCCACAGTTTTCCATCAGCTATAGCATTTGAATGGTCACCAATTAAGGGGTGTAGCACACGCAAAGCCACCAGGTACGCCGATTTAACAGGGAAAACATTGTCTTTGTTCTCCTTCCATACTAGTGTATCGTTCGCTTGCATGTTTGGCATGGGTATGCTTAAGATATCAGCGCAAGTATGGGGCTCAAACCAATACGCCAATTTAGCTTTGTCCCACTGACCCGTTTCCAAGTCCACCAACTCCCTTACTTTCATTGGCCCCGGTCCATCCCTGCAAAGGCACGGTGGTCTTGGTAGCCATTGGTGACCAAAAATATTTATTAGGGCTCCACTTCCCACCTTCCATTTAGACCCTGCCAAAACGATGTCCCTGGCTTTCAGCAAACTTCTCCACACATACGACAGATTACTTCCTAGTTCAACTTCCACGAAGGAGACACTAGGGAAATACCAAGCCTTATACACTCTGAAGAACAGGGAGTTTTGGTGGTTAAGCAACCTCCACTCCTGTTTCGCCAACATTGCTAGGTTAAAGGCATGAATGTCTCAAAAGCCCATACCTCTAGTTTTCTTTGGATCACACAGCCGTTTCCAACTAATCCAGTGTATTTTCTTCTCGTTACTCATTTGTCCCCACCAGTACCTTGCCATGATTGAGTTAATATCATTACAGAGAGCTTCCGGCAATTGGAACAAGCTCATCGAATATGTCGAAATCGCCTGTGCTACAGTTTTAAGCAAGACCTCTCTCCCTGCTTTCAAAATAAACTTTTCCTTCCATCCTGTGACTCGCTTAGCTATCCTTTCCTGAAGGTCTTTAAAGGTGCTCACTTTGTTTTTACCTCCCACCATCGGTAACCCCAGGTACTTCTCAAATTGTATCACGACCTGGTCATCAAACATGGCTCGAATATCCTCCCTCACTCTTGGCTCAGTATTAGGGCTGAAGAACGAGCCATTTTTTGCCAATTGATCGCCTGTCCTAAGGCTTGCTTATATGCCGCCAGTATGTTTAGAAAGCGAGTGCACTCGATTGGGGTGGCTAGGCAAAATAATAGGCCATCGTCAGTGAAAAGAAGGTGAGAAACATTTACCTCGTTGCGGCAAGATTTGATCCCCTGAAGCTGCTGTGTCTCTATAGCTTTCCGAAGTAAGGCCGAAAGACCCTCCACACAGAATAGTAATAGGTAAGGTGACAGAGGGTCGCCCTATTTTAAACCCCTGGTCTGAGAGATGAATCCTCGTGATTCGCCATTGATCAACACCGTATAGCTTGCTGACGACACACATTGCATAGTTAGGTCCACCCACCTGGCTAAAAAACCCATTTTCAACATGATCTTCCTTAAAAACTCCCACTCCACGCGATCATAAGCTTTACTAATATCTAGTTTAACCGCCATATGCCCCACCCTTCCTTTTCTTCTGTTTCTCAGTCTGTGAAG
This sequence comes from Quercus lobata, assembly GCF_001633185.2. Taxonomy (NCBI): domain Eukaryota; kingdom Viridiplantae; phylum Streptophyta; class Magnoliopsida; order Fagales; family Fagaceae; genus Quercus; species Quercus lobata. The sequence continues at coordinate 55,297,618 of NC_044914.1, forward strand.
CATCTCATAAGCCACCATCGTATTGTCAATGATGAGCCTGTCTGGGACAAAAGCGCTCTGAGCATCTGAGGTGATGTACGGTAGGATGCACTTCACTCTATTTGCCAATACTTTGGATACCACCCTACTGACCACGTTGCTCAGGCTAATAGGGCGATAGTCCGACATAGATTAGGGGTCCTTTTTCTTTGGTATGAGCAAAATATGGGTGAAGTTCATCTTGGTTAAGATATGGCCTGAGTTTAAGACAGAAAGTACTGCCTCTGTGACATCTCCTCCAACCACATGCCAATATTTCTGAAAGAAAAAAGGAGACATGACGTCTGGTCCCGGAGACTTCGACAGGTGCATTTGGAACAGGGCTAGCCGAACCTCTTCACCCACAAACGGTCTGAGAAGGGACTGGTTCATCTCTTCTGTCACTACCCCATCTACCACGTCCAGAACGACATTACTTGGGTTTGATGTAGCAAAGATATTTTTGAAATACTCCTCAGCTATCTCACCCACGTTCTGCTCCCCCGTCCTCCAAACCCCTTCTCTATCCATCAACCCCTCTATCTGGTTTTTTCTTCGGCGTTGGCTAGCCCGTTTATGGAAAAACTTTGTGTTCTTGTCACCTGCAAGGAGCCATATTGCTCTAGAACGCTGTCTCCAAAACACTTCTTCCTGGTGTAGCAAAGTATTTATTTCCTCCTGCAGTCTGTTAATTTGTGCCAAGTTGTTTCCGTATCTGGTGTTGGCCATAGCCGTGAGAGCATCTTGTTTTTCCTCAATCAGAATTCTAGCATTGCCAAACACCTTTCAGCTCCATGCCACCAGTTTCATTCTGCAACACTTAATCTTCTCGAAGAGCTTGAACATAAGGCTTCCATTGGGTGGATGGTAGCTCCATGCATCCCTGATCACCTCTTCACATCCCTCGTGTGCCACCCAACGTTCCTCAAAACGGTGGAGGCGCTTATGCCTAGTCTGTCCCTGTTATGCAAAGCATTGAGTATTTAGCAGTAGTGGGTCATGATTAGAGTGAGATACCTGCAAGTGAGCTACTTTTGCCAATGGGAACACGCTCCGCCACTCCGACGATGCGCATGCTTGATCCAATCTTACTTCTACAAAGGCCTCACTAGGTCTACCACTACGCCAAGTGAAAGGGTGCCCATGGTACCCTAGGTCTTCCAGCCCACAGTGCAACAAGGTTTCTTTGAAAGCCAACATAGGCGCTACGGGTTTTGGGGTACCTCCGTGCTTCTCAAAAGAGTGAAGTATTTCGTTGAAGTCACCTATGCAAACCCATGGCAAGGAAGCTCTTGCATGAAGGTGTCTAAGGATTCTCCATGATTCATGCTTTCAGTGTCCTTCTGGTCGTCCATAGAAGCCCGTTATCCTCCAAGTTGGTTTATCGGCAAACCTGATGTGTGCATCGATATGGTTAGGAGAGAACGTCTGAATGTGAAGGTCACACTTTACCTTCCAAAATAAGCCAAAACCTCCACTTTGGCCATCACTTGGAACAGCCATGACTGCTTGAAAATTCAGGTCATAGCAAAGTTTACGCATTTCCGTGATAGACCGCTTTGTTTCCATAAGGAACAAAACGGTGGGTCCTTTACTTCTCACCATGTTAGTGAGTACATCCACTGTGCGTTGGTTCCCAAGCCCCCGACAGTTCCAGCTTATAATAATCATTGCGATCGGCGGGGCTACTTTACAGCCTCCACTGTTGGTGAGGTTGGATAGGGAGAGCCCACGACATCTTGTTATCAACGGAGTCCCCATGACGTCTTGCATCGGCCTTCATCCACTCACCATACGGGTTGGGTTGTTGTTCTGGGCTGGGGTCATGCAAGGTGCAATTTTTCTTCTCATGGCCCAAGTGACCACATGCATAACAAAGGCCCACCAATCTTTCATATTTGAAAGCCACCACAAATCTGTCACCTTCTGGGTTAGTGACTGGACTTCCCCGCCGGAGCGGTTGGTTTGAGGGGAATGCTGATACGGATGCATAGGAACCTTGCTTGATCAGACTCAAACGGCTTGCTATCTACCATAAGCACAGTCCCAAGTTTTGACCCAATGTCCCTAGCAGTTTCTTCTGTCATGAGATCGAAGGGTAAACCCCAAACTTGGACCCATAATGGGACATGCGTAAAAACAATGTTGTGCGCTGCCATACCGATTTCCCATCTCCGCGTCACCAGAAGGTGATTATCGAAACTCCAAGGGCCACTATCCTGCACACACTGGAGTTGGCTTTCAAGTTTAAAGCGGAATAAGTATAATGCCTCACCAACATCAACAATCTGGAGATCGTTACCGAGTTTCCATGCGGAGCACAGCAGGTTCTTCGCAGCCCTATGGTTGACGTCTCTCGTTGTAAGAAAGCGACCAACAAAGCTGAGAGAGTAGTCGTCCAGTGTCTGTGTTCTACGACTGGGATTCAAACCAATCGCCTTGCCCTCTGTCTCAGTGAGTGAGATACTTTGGAGTCTCTCAATGACCTCGAAATCCATGGGGAAAAATCGTTACAGGGGTATACAAAGAGGGAGTGGGGGTAGTGTGAAAAGGGAAGGTGAGTAACGTACCCTTGTCCGTTAGCACCTCTCTTGAAGACGTGCCAGGGAAAGATATGGCTGAAGAAAAACTGTGACCCACCCCCTGGGGTCTACGTATTTTAGTGTTTTTTTTTTTTTTTTTTTTTTGGTCAACTAGTTGGACCCACTACCGATTAACTTCGGTCAAGGCTATCCGGGTCCACCCCTGTAGCAGTTTATGAGCAAGCTTGAAGACGAGCTGAGTGGGTAGTGGGATGGGTTTGTTGGGGTTGGATAGAAATAAGGGTGGTGAGGTCCACTGCCGACGACCAGTGCCTCAGTGGAAAGAAAGGAACTTGCCCTTGGCGAGAGGAAAAGCTCCTACGAGAGCGAGGAGAAAAAAAGAAGCATTTGATTTTTAGAATTCGAAGACAATTAAGAGTTTAGAGTGTCAATTTGTCATGTGCATTTTTATTTTATTTTATTTTATTATGAGAATATCAAAGGTGTGTGTGTTAGTTAATTTTACACCTGCCAAGAGTTTAGGAACTCAAAAGGCATAGGCATTATAATAATTTAGTCACAAGGTGAAGTTTTATAGTTAGTGCACTGAAAAGATTATTATTATTATTTTTGGGACAAAGTTTAGTTATAAAATAAGTTATAGCCTAAAACTACAACTTTACTCAATATGTTTTTATTGAATGTGAATTTTGACAAATCCATCATTGAATTATATCTTTATCTTATATTCTCCATACTTGTAAAATTTTTAGAAAATTAAAAATCAATAGCTTTCTTCATTAATAAATTGTTTAAATTGTAATTTTTTATAGTTTCAAATTATGCATAAAATATAAACTTATAGATTATATAATAAATAATATCCAATTGATTCAAAATTTGACACGTGTATTGAGAACGCAAAGAATATATAATTTAATGATTAGATTTTCAAATATGTAATAATATTTATTTTATTAGGTAAGATTGTAACCTTCGGCTACAACCAATTTTGTAGCTACACTTTGTCTTCTTCTTTTTTTTTTCCTTTTTTTTGATTGATAAACGGTAGGAAACATGTACAAAGTAAAGAGATTTGGGCAAAGCCCAGTCATATGAGAAAAGAAGAAAAGAAAAAACCATAACAGGTAAAAAGAGCCATAACTTTCCAAGCTTATGGTTTTCTGTGAGCAGCCATTAGCTTTTGGTACTCTTTACAAAAATCCAGGGGCGCCATCCAAGATGCATATTTTTTGCACATGAGAGAGAGAGAGAGAGAGAGATGCATCTTGGACCCAAATTGTTTTGGGCCTCAAGAAACCAGATAGAGTTTTAATAAGGCCCTTTAGGAATGTCTTCGACCCAAATTGTTTAAACATGGCAAGCTTAAACTTAAGGCCCGAATATTAATAAGGCCCTTTGCTAGGGCAAGAAAAAGAGGCCCTTGTGTCCAAATTTTGACTGAGCCTGCTAGACATTGTCTACAAATTTTTCCTCTTGATAACATTTGAACCCATTGAGTCCATGACTGAACTTCAACCCCTGTACAGACGTTGTGCCATATATAGTATAAACGCTTCTATGACTCCCTAATATAACAATCTGCAGCTGCCAATCATACGAATTTATGGCTTTTCATTGGAAGCACAAGCACTTCCTCTTCCTTGTCCATGCCATCAAATGTACCATGTGGCAGTCTATGGTGGTTTTGCATCAGAATTTTTAAATTTACTTGTGAATTGCATGTCATTTGTATACATTATATGCACATTTTGATACATGCACATGAGAGAGAGAGAGAGAGATGGGACATTTTATTGTAGAAGAAATATGTTAGAGAACATCAAGAAGTGAAAATTTGTCCTAGTAGGAAAGTTTATAATTCCGAAACATACATATTTAGCCCCATCTATTTTCTTGGCAATTCTAAGCCCTTCCAATTTGTATTCTTATCTCCTAAGCTACTAAATCAAGTAATTCAATGCATGTTACAAGGAACCCACCCATATGTATATATATTCACACTAGCATTAACAAGATCCCTCATTTCCAAGTCTCATCACCACATGGAGAACAACCCTCTTGTGCAATATCAGTGAATATCACCCCTGAGTCATATATCACCCCTGACTTCCAGTCAGCAGGAAGGACATGTTGTGCCCAAATATACTTCCCATCATACCCTGCTGTGATCACAAACCGGAATTGCAATGCCCCTGATGGCACTCTGCTTGTGTCCCAAACTGCCCCATAGTTGTGGCTCATGAAGACCCAGTTTGAAGAACCGACCTATGAAGATTGCAATAACAATATTACATCAGCATAGCTAAGCTCAAATCTCTCAATATTTGCTTACAATCCCATGTTTCAAAATGTCTTGGCCCTTACACTTCTGAGCCATGGCCATGAATTCCAATGTGTCATTTGTATTTATGTTGTGTTAGGTTGTATAATGGTGGCTAATTTCATGATAAATTTATGTTGTAATTTTGGGTTATGAATAATATTGCAATTGCGCTAAAGGGTGTTATTTGGATAGAAAATTAAAGTTGATATTTACTGTGCAAGATTGAAGATATTGTTGGGTCCCAAATAATATTATTACCAAAACTATAAATTCAAAATAGTAATCACACACAAAAACAAAAATATTTATGTAGAAAACCCTTTACCCTTGAAAGGAAAAACCATGGGACAAATTCCGAGTAATTTTACTATTATCAAATCAATTACAATAATTTTTGTGTATATCTCACGGTTAAAGAAAAATTTCTCCTTTTTTTTTTTTTTTTTTTTTTTTTGGTTCTCACATACATTCTTTTTGTGTCTCACGACTAAAGAAAAACCTCCTTGTTTCTCTTTGCTCTCTCACACACACATTAATTATCTCTCTGAAAGGTGGCAACACTTTACTTCCTCCATTTTATTATTTTTTTATTCCACGCACAACTCTCTCTTGGCTGTCTTCTTTTTCTCTAAATGGCTCCCTCTTGGCTACTCTCTTAATTCTCTTGTGCAGCTTCCTTTTTCTCTATTTTCTATTCAATATGCGGCACCTTTTTCTTCTTATGCGACACACCCTTGTTGCTACTATCTACCTTCTGTAGAACACTAATCCTTGCTTTTATAAGCAAGTCTGCCGCCCCACATGAATCCTAGGAAAACATAGATTCCTAACACTACTTTAACTAGAATTCTTGTCATGCATGTGGCTAGTTGTTAGCTAACTTTGGACAGGCCCATTAAGAAGCTCTACTCTTATGTGGGCTAGACCATGGTGCTTGATGCACCCAACAATCTCCCCCTTCAGCCCACCGATAAGGGGAGATTTTCAGTCCAACTCTTCAATTCGAATCCATGCCAGTCAAGCCAACACCAGACTTGACCTTCTTTATTATCTTCACCAATACAAGAACACTTAATCAATATCAATACATTTCATTCTCAAAAAATTAATCTCATCTTGGATTTCTATAATCCAATCCCTTGGCTCCCCCTCATCAGAAGCCCAATCATTCTTGAAACTAACAATTCGATGTTCTCCAATAGTTCTCTTCCCACAAGGTTCAACAATATCTAATAAATGATATTGCTCCCCCTGCTCAAGACCTCCAAGGTCTTTCACTTGATCATCATCCTATGTAACTTTAGCATCTTCATATTCTTCATCACCTATCACTTCCTCTTCTGAACACTATTAGGCAATGAGAATTTCACCCTCTTGATATCATCACCTTCAATCCCAACTCTCTTCTTTGGAGTCTTCTCAAAATCTTTAATCTCATTGAACTTCTTCTTTCAAGTCTTCACACGAGTCTTATACATACTATAACAAGCATGCCTTTTTGCAACAATCAATGAACCTTTAGTAAGTTTCCATCTTCCACTACCAAAGTAGTTACAATAACCTGCTCGATCCATAGTCAATGTAGAAGACACATTCATCCTTAAATCTGGAACATGTCGCACATCATTTAACATCACAATGCTACCAACATTGGTTTCGATGCACACATTACCAATTTCCACAATTTTTGGGTAACTCAAATTACCCATCTTTACTGTACCAAAATCTCTTGCTTCGTACATGATAAACAACCCCTTCGTAGGGATAACATGGTGGGAGGCTACAAAATCAATATTCCACTCAACATTACTATTAGCAACATGCTTATACTTTTGATGTTCAACAAAAAGCACCACAACACCCTCTACAATCACAGCAACTATAGTATTTTTCTCACTATCATTCTTTCCATCTTTTCCTTTAGTTTTTTCTTTATTCCAATACCAACAATCTCTTCTTATATGGTCCTTTTTCCCCACAATAGAAGCATTCTCTAGTTTCCTTAAACTGAGATCGATCTCTTGATTGTGACCTACTATTGAATTTTCGATTATTAGGTCTTCTGCTTCTACCTTTGCTCTTGTTCTCCGTGACAAAAGCTTGATCTTGTGCATTGTCTATATTCACATCTCTCCTGTTAACCTCTTCACATAAAATCAAATCTTGAATCATCATATTTGAGTTTGTTTTTTCCTACAAAATTACTCACTGTCATTATCATGGCTTCCCAACTGTTTGGTAAAGAAGCTAAAAGAATCAATGCACGAACCTCACCATCAAATACAATTTCCATCGAGGATAATTGTATTGAACTCATTCAAATGCTGCACTATAGGAGTGCCTTTTGCCTTCTTTAGATTAATCAGCTTCTTCATCAGATGCACATTGTTGTTAACCAACGACTTTTCATACATGCCAGACAAAGCTGTCATTAAATCCACTATGGTATTTTCCTTCACAACATTGTGTGCAATTAATCTTTATAAAGTTAATTGAATTACTCCCAATACCTGTCTATCAAGAAGGTTCCAGCCTTCATCCTTCATAGTTTCAAGTTTCTTCCCCAAAAGAGGAAAATGCAACTTCTTCCCATAGAGATAATCTTCTATCTACATCCTCCAATACCCAAAGTCTATTCTATCAAATTTCTCTATTCCTGAAACCTTGCCTTCTTCTCCAGACATTGCTTCCACTCAAACCTTAGCTCTGATACTACTTGTTAGGTCCCGAATAATATTATTACCAAAACTATCAATTCAAAATAATAATCACACACAAAAACACAAACATTTACATGAAAAACCCTTTACCCTCGAAATGAAAAACCACGGGACAAATTCTGAATAATTTCATTATTATCAAATCAATTACAATAATTCTTGTGTATGTCTTATGGCTAAAGAAAAATCTCTCTTATTTTTTATTTATTTTTTTTTTTTGTTCTCACATACACTCTTTTTGTGTCTCACGGCTAAAGAAAAACCTCATTATTTTTCTTTGCTCTCACACACACACTAATTATCTCTCTGAAAGGTGACAACACTTTACTCTCTCATTTTAATTTTCTTCTCCACCTATAGTTCTCTCTTGGTTGTCTTCTTTTTCTCTAAGTGGCTCCCTTTTGGCTTCTCTCTCAATTCTCTTGTGCGGCTTCCTCTTTCACTATTTTCTATTCAATATGCGGCCCCTTTTTCTTATGCGACACGCCCTTGTTGTTGTTATCTACCTTATGCAACAAACTAATCCTTGCTTTTATAAGCAAGTCTGCCACCCCACATGAATCCTAAGAACACATGGATTCCTAACACTACTTTAACTAGAATTCTTGTCATGCACATTTTCATGCACATGGCTAGTTGTTGGCTAACTTTGGACAAGCCCATTAAGAAGTTCTACTCTTATGTAGGCTAAACCATGGTGCTTGATGCACCCAAAAATTTTTCAAGGAAGAATTTATGAATTTATCAAGCGAAATCGGAGTTTGACAAAAAGTCTCGTTAGACCTTTAGTATTAATGGAGGCAAATAGGTAAAATGCTATATTTAACAACTATATATAACAAAAATGGAACAAAAGGCTACTCCATTAGTGGAGCAAAAACCATATTTTTTTGCCATTGAGCTACAGTGCACATCCAAGACTGTAGCTATGATGGTAAAAAAAAAAAACAATATTTTATTAAAAGATATATTATTTTATTATGTTAGTGGTGGTGGTTGTTGTTTATTGTAGTAAATATATTATTTTATTATGTCGAATATTAAAATGAAACCACTGATGTTGAGTGTTGTGTAAAGCAAAATAGACGCAAAATAGTAAAATAGATAAAGTAGTTTTTTGTAGTGCCAAATTGCTAAATTTTTTGGCAACTTTGGCACCACCAATGTTGATTCTCTTAGAGACTCAGTCAAGTGAACCATATTATGGAAAGCACTGACCTTACTTTCCACGGCTATTTTTGTAGCTACATCAAGCTCAAATCTTATTGGTATGTGTGAACCTTATTTTAACCCTAATTACTATAGATAAAGACAACTACAAAAATAAAGAGAAAACCTAGAGAGAGAATCTATTGTCTTCCAAGAACTCTCCATTGAATACCCTTGGGAGTACTATTGTTTTAACATCTTAATCACTACTTGTTCGACCTTGATCACGGAAGCACAAAGACAAACCCAAATCTTCAAGATCTTGGAATGATCAATAGATCAATCTGCAATCGGCGCGATTGTTTGTGAAGCGGATCAAGTAAAAGGTGTTAAGGCATGAGTTTATAGTAACTATAGCAGGACAAGAAGATTTACAGTGTCGAATTACATGTACAAGGATGTTGTATGACTAAAGTCTATACTGCAACAACCTTTTATTAGTTGCTTTGTCTTTTGGATTTTGATCTAACCATGTTTTTACTTTGTTTAATTACAGGGTTTTCACGTCATGAAGAATTATGTCTCTCAAGTGATTGTGATTGTGTATTTAGTTTACATTATTTTTTTAATTGAAACTTGGGCTAATTAACTACGTTGAAATATTCTAGTTGAGTTAATTTGTTAAAAATTGGGAATTTAGCCATATAGGGTCCTAATTTTTTTTTTTTTTAAATGAATAAGTCAAAAGCCTCTTTTGAGCTACTATATAATATTAACGTATGGTTGTTTATTTATGTGTTAAAAAAAATATATTAAAGAGTTTTTATTTTTTATTTTTTTTATTTATATGAATATATTGAAGAGTTGAATGGTAATGCTCGAATTAAGATATTATTTATAATATATTAAAGTTTGGGGGTATAAATACATTTATAATTTTGGGTAGATAAGTGTAATTAATCCAATAGTCAGTACTACCTCTTACTTGAAATCAATCATTATAAATAAATAAATAAATAAAATCTAAACTTTTCCTAGCATCGCATGAATGGGGTTACAATTCATCTCGTAGTTTGGGATGAAGTGAGACATGCATGTTCTAGACGCATGGTCCCTGGTACGTATGGCAGTATCAGGGAGAATCAGTATCTGCAAGTATCACAGTAGTATATATTTTCATTCACTCACTCAGCCTCAGGTCCAAGAACTAAACATGTGGGGGGAGTGTTGTGCGGTGAAAAAGAGATGGGCAATTTGGCTGAAAAAGCGGTGCGGCACAATGATTTTCCTGCGCCGCCTATCATTTATATCTAAGACTATCATTGTGCCATCCTTGTTGAAATTTAATGACTTGTTCTATTCTCTGTTCAACTTTTTTGGAAAATGTTATCCTTTCTGTTCATGAGCTCCACTTGTTTTTGTGAACCATTTTCTCACCATGGACCACGAAAAAGAAATTAACGATTTTATAGAATATGACTCGTAAAGAACATTTCATTCCATAACTTGTTGCATCGATGGATATTACATTCCAAAAGAAATCTAGGACTTCTTCAATACAAGGCACAAGCACAGTCTCCATCAATAAATTGAGCATGCCTAACAAAAGCATGCATGTACTGCCTTAATTATTTTCCATTCCTACCTATGTGGAACACTTCCCCATCTTCTAAACTCCTTCAATCTTCTTCTTCTTCTTCCTTCTTGTTTCCTCAATAATGTGTCCAAATTCTAGATAAATTTGGTTCATTCGACCTCAGCACTTGTACAATGCCAAGGGAGTCACCTTCAGACACAAGTTTTCCCCTAAAACATCTCTTTCAAATGTTTAACCACTATTTAGGTTTGTAATAGGAACATTAAAACGATTTATCCATCATATTATGCATAAACTTTTTTATGCATTATACGTGCTATTGACTAGTTTATATAAATAATTGGGTGCAAAAGTTTGGGTTTAGAAAAAATTATGCCATCTTACAAGAGTATTACACAATTTACACTATCTTACAAATTAAAATGTATCATCTAGTTTCTTATTCTTCTTAATTATTTAGAAAAAAAAAAGTGTCTCATTTCTATTTGGCATTTAGGTTCACAACCTTTATCTTTAAGTGTCTCAGCTCATTAGTCTTTAAAAATAGTTGCCTGCAAGGCTGCAATGGGAAACAAGAGAAGCCCACATGAGTAGAATCACAGCATAAAGCTCCAAGAAATATTTGGAATATCCCATTCCCATGTTGGCGTGAAGCTCTTGCGAATTGGCTAGCTAGATGCAAAACTTTTCTCTAAATCAGTCCAGAGGGAATCTTCTCCGACCCTGTGTATCCAACAAATTATATGATGATTTATAAAAGAGAAATGCTATATTTATAATATTTTTACAACACTTTTATAACAAATCTTAAGTGACAGGTTGTTATTGGTTATTAGTTGTTAAAAAAATAATTTCGGTGGTGAATTTAAATTAAAACTAATAACAACTTATTACCTATAATTTATTGTGAATATAATATTTCTCTTTATAAAAACATCCATTTGTATTAAGTCATATTATTTATTCAATTATCTAATCTAATCAAATGCCTCATTAAATAAGTCAACTGACTAAAAGCACAAATAGATAATTGTTTAAATAGCCACATATACATAGAAGGTTGAACAAATTTTCAACTAAGCTATTTTGAAGGTATACTGTATACATAATATATTGTCAAACTGACTTTTAGAAGGGAAAAAATGTTTTCTAAGACAAGTTCTTTAGCAAATGACAAAGAAAACTTTAGGGGCTACAAAATTTGAACATATTCTATATAATATGAAAAATGATGCGTTCATAATATTTTCACAACACTTTCACAAAAAAATGTAAGTATTAAATTTATTATTGGTTATAATTTGAATCCACAACTTAAATTATTTTTTTGCCCACTCATAACAATCAATAACAACATAGCATTTCTCATATAATATCATTTTCTTGTTTCATATTTTGCTTTGACATTGATCACGTTTGAGGATATTAGTGATGAGTATATTAAATAGTAATGTTAGTGTGAGTGTAATCTTGTGGATGAGAAAATTCAAGTTATATATAAATTTTTTCAAGAAACCTATAGTTTAACTAGTAGTTTTTTTTAACGGAGATGATAATGGTTCAAATATCCCCTGCCGCTTGTTGTAACTATCAAATATACCAATTTATGAAATGATTGATTTAGGAAAAATACAAAGACATTTTATATAAATCTTACAAATTAATGTATTAATTTTTATCTTCTCAATAAAAATGAATCAATTTTTAAAAGCAAAAAAGAAGAAGTAATTTTTTAAAAAAAATTATGTTATTATAGCACCAATTACATTGTCATGCCATTTTGTAATATTGTATACAACTTTTTTTTTTTTTTTTTTGAGAGAAAGGTAAGATCATATAAATTAACAAACATCAAATTGAAATACACTTTCCAACTTTGAAGGTAGTTCTTCTACCTAAACATCGTAATCTACAGATGAAACTACTATTCTAGCAAGAGAGTGAGCTAGCATATTCCCACGTCTTCGCACATTACTAAAACTACAAAACTGAAATTGACGAGCCAAAATATGAGTATCCTCAATGACATTCCCATACAAAGTATTACATCCAGCTGGTGCCTTCAACACCGAAACCACCCTTAGACAATCACTCTCAACCATCACTTTAAATATACTCATTTCCTGCGCAAAAACAACAGTTCGATGGGCAGCTAGAGCCTCAGCCAACTCCACCGAATGAGGAAGAGGAATTCGCTGGGACAAAGCAGCAATAATCGCTCCATCAGAGTTTCGGATCACCACCCCAATACCAGCACAGCCCGACCCTTCAAACAAAGTGGCATTGAAGTTCACCTATATATACCCTCCGGTGGACGAGACCAACGCACAGGAACTGTAGGAACAATCGGACCTGAATCAGATTGGCAAGCTTCAAAAAATTCCTGCACCAAAGCTCGAGCACTATCCCCAATTTCCTTTAACTGCCAGGTTGGTTGATTTTCCCTCACGCTTGCGCCTCTACCAGAGACACCAGGAAATAGTGGAAAACAGAGCAATATGAAAATCCGACCCAGACCGCATCACCTCACCTAATAACTCCAGAAAATCCCGATGTTGCTTCCTGTAATACCTGGAAAACAAATATCAGATTTCCATACGGCTTTAGCATGATCACACAACCACAAGCAATGCATCAACGATTCAGTATGCTCATCACACAAAGGACAAGAAGCATCAACAAGGACATGTCGTTGACAAAGATTCTGTTTGGTAGGCAGTGAATCGCGAGCAGCTCGCCAAAGAAAATGCCTAATTTTATTTGGTGTCTTGATTTTCCACATCCCCTTCCACACCTTGCTCACCCCATCCATTGAAGAACGTGGATTTAAGAAACATGCAGTGGACTCCAACATTCGGTAAGCACTCCGAACGCTGAAATTCCCATCAGGAGTTAAAGGCCAAATTAACTGGTCTTTCACATGCCCTTCACTAATCGGAATCCGTAGTATTGTCTCAGCCTCCCACGTCAAAAAAAGACTCTCTACCAAACCAGGATCCCACACCCTTCTGTCCTCAAAAAACAGATCCTTCACAAAAATAGCATCAATGGAATTCCGCGGAGAAACAACTCGGCTATTGGACAGATTCGGCAATCAACCATGCTCCCAGATTTTAATGGACTCTCCATCCCCTACCCTCCAGACAGTACCTTGACTAATGACATCCCTTGCCTGAAGAATACTCCTCCAAGCAAAAGAACTCCTTGGATGAACCGAAGCCTCCATAATGCTTCCAATTGGAAAATATTTTGCACTAAAAACCTTAAATAATAAAGAATCTTTGTGGTGCAATGGGCACCAAACCTGATTTGCAAGAAAAGCGTTATTGAAGTTTTGAATGTCTCTAAAACTCATCCCACCCACCGATTTCGACGAACAAAGAGTGTTCCATTTAACTCAATGTATTTTTTTTTTACTCCCCTTGCCCCCCACCAAAACTTTCGAATCATTGCTTCAATATCTTTACATAAACCAACAGGTAGTTTAAACACACTCATAGAGTATGTGAGAATTTACTCTAAATTCAAATCAAAATTTATTTAAATCAAACACACATTCAAGGTCAATAGATGAAAGTTGGAGATTTTCTTGTTTCCTATTTGAAGCATAATGATGTAATTGATATGCCTCTTACATGAAAATTATTCTATGTATATACTGTTGTGCAAATGCAAAAGGGAAAATTTTAATCCACAAGTTTGACAGTCTAAACCGTCTAAAGAAGTTAAATTGCGAGAATTTATTCATTCTTCATGTTGTATTATACACAAGGCCGGCCCTCTGAACCAATTCACGTAAATCATTGCAAGTGTCATGACAACATGTGCTCCTTAAAATTTAGGAATTGGTAAGAAAATTTTTTTATTGGTTGGGAGGACCATGTGGCTATTTACATGTGTTCATTTTTGGGAAGTTTTTATTTTCATGCACTTATGAACAAGAGAGTCAATCTTGTACCCGAGACTATACCGGCCGGTTTAACCAATGGAACAATATATTTCGGTACCAGTTAATACTGGTGTACCGTTTCGGGTTTACCGTTATTTTATATATATATATATATATATATATATGTATGTATGTGTGTGTGTATTATAATAAATATAAAAGTTTATCATAAAACATTACCTCAATTCAAAACAAATTATTCATTGTTTTAGATTTTAGCATCAATTAAAAAAAAAAAAACACAACATAAAAAATAGAAATCTTAATTGTTCATTGCATACTAAGAAAACATATAATACTAATAATTTAATGCAAATAAGTTATCATTCTGCCCTTACAAAAATTTAAAAATTACAAAAAAAAAAAAGCTTTTTTTTTTTTTTTTGTACCGGCCTGTATTGCTCGAAATTGGCCGGTACATGATCAGTACGGCCGGTATTTAAACCAATACGAAACGTTGGCGTTTCGATACCGGTATACGTACCAATACAGTACATATCGGCTAGTACTGGTACGGTATCGACTACTTTGCTTATGAGACTTAAAAATTAAATTGGATATTGGATTAAATATATGTACTTAAAAAAAATTAAGATTTGTTTTTTGATAATCCAATAGTTATATATATATATATATATATATATAATATAAATTCTACTCTAACCTAATTTAAGTGTATATATGTGTGAAGCTCTCTCCTAAAAACTTGAATCTCAGCCCTTACCCCCCACACCTCATAAGCATTTATACTTGTGGAGTGACCATTGCATCATGGTGGTGATAATCCAATAGTTTAAAGAAGAGGAATTGACTCCTACATATCTCTATTAAAAACATTAAGAAGTGTCAACCATTTGAGTTACAAAATTCTTAACATTTTTAAGAAGCCATACATCAACCAAATAAAATAACCTAAAAATAAGCTATGGCAAAGGAACCTCTTTTTTATTTTTACTAAGTTAATATAAGTGGGTTGTTGGGAAATTCAGAAAAGAAAAAGAAAAAAAAAATAGTTGGGTGTTCGAAAATTCATATATACAGTTATACATGTGCATATAAATTATGCGGGAATTCTAGCCTTTTGCCCTTAATTTTTTAAAAATTTAGCAATATACCCCTATTTCGAAACTATATAGGGATATGCCCCTATTTCGATACTTGATTACCTTAAAATCGAGTTTCAATGAAATACTACATTCGTAGAAAATCAAGTTATGCCCCATAAAACTATAAAAAAATAAATTAAAAAAAAATGCAATGAACTCGATTTTAGGGAAGTCGAGTTCCAAAACGCTGCTATAGGGCTTTAAAACGTCACTATAGGGCTTAAAAAGGCCACTATAGGGCTCCCTGAATATGGGGCGATCACACTTATAAAAATTTTTTTGCATGGAACTCGATTTCTTGACAGTCGAGTTCCATGCCATTTTTTTTTTTTAGTCTAATCGGGCATAACTCGATTTTCTACGAATCGAGTATTTAATTGAACTCGATTTTAGGCTAATCGAGTATCGAAATAGGGGCACGCCCCTATATAGTTTGCAAACAGGGGCATATTGCCAATTTTTTAAAAAATTAAGGATAAAATGCTAGAATCTCCTAAATTATGCTACCCGACAGTCTTGGAATTTCAACTATTCAATCAAATGGAAAATCCTTCCTCAAAAAATAAAAATAAATAAATAAATAAAATCAAACGGAAAACCAACCTTCCTATATTCATGAGTCATGAGACCATTTTCTAAATCTAATGCCAGTCTTATTAATAACTGGTTGCCATTGAGGACTCTAGCTAGGCCTGACGAAATTATCTGCACCAATACATAAATCGTGGATGTTGCGTTGAGTTTCAAGTCTCAACCTAATATGTCGTTCCAAACCAATAAACCTCTCCTTTTTTACTTTAACCCATTATTCTTCTTATATGATCAGTATATGTCCCCATGAACATATATGGTTCCCCTTTGAAATGTGTCTATGCGAGAGAGACATGGAGTGATATGGCCTGGCCAGTGTTGTTTACATGCAAGGTTTTTAGACCCGGACCGTTCATTGAACCGTAAAAGGGAGAGGTTCAAGGGTTTTGAGGTTGGACCGAGGTCGAACCGGGGTCGAACCGTGATGACGTCATAATTAATTTAATAATTATTTTAAATATATATAAAAACATTAAATTAATAAAAAAATAGAAAAATTAACTAAAATAGCCTAATTCATTTAGAAAAGCTTATTTCTAAAAAATACATAAAACTTACAAAAATACAGTACACAATTACACATTGTTACACACTAGACAAAAAAAACTCCTTCCCATCAAAAATGCATGAAAGAAACAAGTCACTAGACAAAAAAACTTTTCAAATGTAACATCCTTTCCACAAGTTAATTGAACCATAATACAAAAACTGATCCCTAAAACATCCTAATCCCACATTCACTTTTCCTTTTCAACTTTCCACAGAACCTACTCATTATGCAACAGACCCAAAAAAAAAAAATAAAATAAAACTAAATAATTAACTTGTATTGCTGGGAAAGCATAGGGTTTCTGAGAATAATGTCTTCTTATCTGGGAAAGCACAGGGTTTCTGCAAGTCATTGGTACTTGTATTACTGTTTTTGCTTCTTCTCACTTTGACTAGCTATTAGCTTACTTTTGTTTCACATTTTGATTAGTCATTTCTTCTTCTTGTGCTTGTCAAGTATGTGAGACATTAGGGCCAATTGTTTTCAGGACACCATCATAAGAAAAAGCTAGTTAAGATACTATAAGGCGTCTGCCTGTTCTATCACTGAACTCATTTTGAAACAGGTCCATGGTCCACCTGTTCTATTCTTGAGGGTCATTTTTCTTCTTCTCTTTTTATTTTTTTATTAATATGTGGTCTGATAGCTGTAGTTAAGTAAATTTGAAATCTAGCATATTCAGATGCTATGTTAATTCTGGGATTTCAATTATGTTGAGATTGCTTTTAGTAATGGGGCAAATGATTTGAGAATAATGTAAATATTATTGAAACCAACAGCAATAAAAAATACAAAAAAAAAACATGCAGCAAGAAGTTGCAGACACAACAAAGTAATTTTGGCAAACAGAAACACCAATTGACCCAAATCAATTTTCACAATTACAATAATATCACAAGCCTTGTCTTCACATACACCAACACTTCAGATCTATATCATCATCCACAATCAATTTTCAATTGACCCAAATCAATTTACACACCAACACTTCAAATCTATATCATCATCCACAATCAACTTGCAAATATTAACAAAGAAAAAACAGATTAAAGTACCAACGACGGCGACGGCGACGAGGCACAGAGTGAGCTGCGACGGGGACGAGGGAGAGAGGCAGAGATGAGCGTGAGAGAGTGAGCTGCGATCTGGGTTGAGCTGCGACGGCAACGAGGGAGAGAGGTAAAGACGAGAGAGTGATTGAGACTTTGAGAGAGTGAGGAAGAGATCTGGGCTGAGCTGCAACAGTGCGACGGCGACGAGGGAGAGAGTGATTGAGAGAGTGAGGATTGAGGAAGAAATCTGGGCTGAGCTGCGACAGTGCGACGGTGACGAGGGAGAGGCAGAGACGAGAGAGTGATTGAGACTTGAGAGAGTGAGGATTGAGAGTGATTGAGAGAGGAGAGGGTTTCAGAGTGAGGCTAAGAGTGATTTTTGAGAGAGGGTTAAAAAAAAAAAAGGTGGAACGACGCCGTATAGGGGGAAAAAAAAAAAAAGGCTGAAATTAGGGAACCGTCCGAACCATGTGAACCGGTCACGGTTCACAGACCCGGACGGTCGGACCGCGGTCCAGATGTTTCCATGCTTTTTTCGCATGGAACGGTTCCTTACCTTAAATGGAACGTGAATCTGAACGGTTCCCGGGTTTTCCGGTCCGGGTTTAATAACCTTGTTTACGTGCACAACTTTTCCAAATAGCACATATATTTGGAAAGCAAACTCTTATTAAGCACCGTATATTCCCACAACTAATTGCTATATATGAAGCATTCAAAAAAGGTTGTGATAGGTGCCCGTTAACACACTATTTAGTATATTTTATGTCAGAATTTTGGTAGTCAGCTAGCTTTATGTTAATATTTTGTCAATTTTATAGGCTTTAGGACTAGTTTTATACAATTTCTCTAATTTTTTTTTTCTTAAGTAAGACCCATATTATTTTAGACGTAAATGCACTTTTAGTCCCTACATTTTACACTTTTTCCATTTTGGTCCCTACATTTTTTTTTTTATCACTTTTAGTTACTAAACCAATTAACGTCTGACATTTAAGTTCTTTCCATCACCCAACTAACAGAATATTAAAATAAAAATAAAAATAAAAATAAAAACTCATTAGTTTTTGGGAAGAACATGAAGAAAACAAGAACTCAAACCTAGATCAAAGAACTCAAGAACACAAACCTAAACATAGAATTTTCTTTCCAGCCGAACCCAAACCTAGTATGCGCACCCCAAAGAAGCTTAAAAGGTCTGGCTCGCTCTTGGGCTTACAATATACTTATAATGTGGGCTTAGGATTTCCTACTCTAGGTGATCTAACCTAGAGACCCAGCAATATCTCCTCAACCTTTGTATCGCTTTCCTCTCACTTTTTATAACTATTATTCTTGGTTCTAAACTTTCTTCCCAAACTTTTCAACAACCCCCATCCTTTTCTTAGCCCCATATATTTATAACCCAAAATTAGTGGAAAAATCATGATTACTCTTATGGCTAGTGGGAATGGAGGTCCAATATTATTATCGTTAAGTGGATGTTTAGTTGGGAATAGGGTGTGGTGATGGTGGCATTGGAATTGGTTCCCACTTCAGGAGGGGGGGTGATGTTCGGCGGCGGTATTTCTTTAGGAGTCGCCGGGCATTCGGGATATGGCCTTCCCGAGCAGTCACACTCGTTGGAGATGGGGCGTGCCGGACAACTTCCTGGCCACGAATTAATGAGCATATATTTCAACGGTCGGCCTAACAGGTTCTGGACCAAATATGATGCCAAAGGATCTGTGCCCATGACCCTAGTAGGCCTTAAGCCCAGTTTCTGACAAGGGTGTCAGGAATCGTGGATCATACTGTAGAACTTGGGTTTAAGGCCCAAATGACCCTGGAGGCCCGGTGCTGTACGCCTAGAAATTTTCTCTTTACCCAAACACAGAAAAATCCAACCACCACCTTCACCGATCAAACCCAGCCAACAAACAAAAACACAAACCCAACCAACCAACAAACTTAAACACAAACTCAGAAATTTTCTTTCCACCCAAACCCAAACCCAAAAATTTTCTTTCTACCCAAACACAGAAAAATCCAACCACCACCTCCACTGATCAAACCCAGCCAACAAAAATAAACGCAAACCCAACCAACAAACTTAAACACAAACCTAGAAATTTTCTTTCCACCCAAACCCGAACCTAGAAATTTTCTTTCTACCCAAACACAGAAACATCCAGCCACCACCTCCACCTATCAAACAACCACTACCCACCATCATAGTCGCCACAACCCACCATCCCAACCTCCACAACCAAACCCAACTCGGTCTCAACCCCAGCGACCCCGATCTCTACCCACCCCAGTTGGCTTATAATCCACCCACCCAACCCAACCTCAACACCAACCACCCCGACTCAAGCCACCCCAGCCGGTCTCAACCCACCCACCCCAACCTGACCTAAACCCAACTCGACCTCTACCCACCCCAGCCAGCTCACAACCAACCCACCCCACCCAACTTCAAACCCAGCCACCTCGAACTCAACCCCAGCCATCCCAGTCGATCTCAACCCACCCTACCCCGATCTCAACCCATCCACCCTAACCACCACCCATCACAGCCACCACGAGCCCTTGCACCACCAGTTACCATGAGAGAGAGAGAGAGAGAGAGAGAGAGAGAGAGAGAGAGAGAGAGAGAGAGAGACTAATTTAATAAAGTGAGAAGGAATAGAAAATAATTTGAATCCATTTTGTGATCTCTTCCCAGAAGTGATCATTGAGTCAAGATACCTTTTTAGATCTTAATTTTAGTGATTTTTGGTTTTAATTCTGTTTTTTATTTAGTTAAAATTAATAAATTAATTTTTTAAATATATATATATGCTAATGTGGCATTATATTCTGTGTGATTATATTATTTTTTTATTCCACCGTCGCCACGTCAACTTTTGCTATTAGTTGGGTGACAGAAATGACCTAAATGTCATACGTTAATTGATTTAGGGACTAAAAGTGGTAAAAACAAAATGTAGGGACCAAAATGGAAAAAGTGCAAAATGTAGGAATTAAAAGTATATTTACGCCATTATTTTAACCTTAACAAGCATCGCATCGGTACTTGTTAACATTTCAATTTCAAAAATTCCCTCAAACAAAGGCTTTTTGTAAGAAAGGAACATCTGATTAGTGGTGCTTTTTAATGATTTTGAATAATCAAAGTTGCTTTTGGTGGAGCACCCTTTTACAAAATGGACATGCCTTCACTTTCTATTGGTGTTTCGTGTTGTAAAGCCAACCTGAAAAAATGCATGACCACCATCTATATAGTATCTTCCTAATTGAGACAAAGGAATGCCCTAGATTCCTAGGGTAAGGATAAAGACAAGGATGGAATAGAAGTGTACAGGAGGTTGAAAATAGATGGATTCATGCACCATATGGTGGTATTGATTTGTCGCACGTTGAAAGGACTAACCCTATTTGGACAGATAGATAGAAGGAAAAAGGGAGATATATGACTGTAATATATTTTTTATATAAATTTTTTTAATAAAGTTTTTTTTATTGTATATTAGATTTTTCAATTAAATTTATTATATTGTCGTATTAGCTAATGGGTTGTATTTAATACAGCTATTGATAAAAAGCAACCTTCATCTACAAATTTGGTACCTGCCTATGGATATTTTTTTTGTGTCTATGAAGCTTTAGAGGATTAACTGCAAGTTCACGGGTCAACAGAATGCATTAGTGATTTACATGCAAGCATGAAAGATACATTTACATCTTTCTTTTTCTCCTTTCCTCAACCAAAATAATAATAATAATAATAATCTTCTATTCTCTTAGAAGAATATTAGTTTGTTAAATGCTTTATTAACATTTTAAAAGTAAATTGTTATTGGTTTTCATTTGGGTCCACATTAACACCATTCTTTTACTTACCAATAACAATTTATTACTTAAGATTTATTTTTAAAAAAAATTGTGAATTTAACATTTTTCTTAGTCTTAAGATTTATTTTTAAAAAAAAAATTGTGAATTTAACATTTTTCTTAGTTTTATTACCCTATAAGAAGAAGAAGAAGAAGAAGAAGAAGAAGAAGAAGAAGAAGAAACAGTTATTTGATGAAGACCCTAACTGACTTGGTCAAAGATGCGATATTTATGGTTCTATATGGCTACCTACCTAAGCTTAAAGTGAAGATAATGATGCTTAATTGATTCATACCTAATCTCATCTTTTAGACTGATCCATCTGAACTTAATGTGTGCCTATAAATGTTCATAAGAAATAGTTTGCCTATAAACAGAATTCATATATGTGTCCCTTTCAATTATAATTTTTTAACATGTTGGTATGTTATGTCATATGTGGCCACATGACAAGCCAAACCAAACCAAATTTGGAACAGATAAAATGACTGTCTCAGATAAATTTTGGGTGTTTGTCTTGCATGGAACCTAGCAGTAATTAAGTGGCTAAGGGTGATAGTTTTTTTAAGAGTAAACGGCAGAGGCTAAGGGTGATAGTTAAGACTTAAGAGTTCTTGACAATTTAAAATCAATGCGGGCACAAAAGATTTTGTAATTTATTTTTTTCATAATTGTTGACATAGAAATTGAAATAATATTACTTTTATTATCATTAAGCACAACATTTTATCTTTACAATTGTGAAGAAAAAAAATTGTAAAAAAACTTTTTATACCTGATCTTATTGATTTAAAATTGAAAGAGGCCTACTTTAAGACATATGCAAGCCCTGTTGGGCTAATAGCTTGTATAAACATAAGTGGGCTTTTCTAAAATATTCCAATATTGGGTTTTGGGAATCCAATATCCTAATAGAACTCTCTCTCCTAGCCAATTCTCTCTCTGTCAAATGAACTGAATTTTAGTCACTTTAACTGTAGACTAACATATGCATCAATTTGGTATATATATGTGAAGTTTAGAGAGTAAATTAGCTAAAATAAAATTTTAAGGGTTGTAATAATCACTATGTCAAATTTTAGTTTCTCTGCAATTGATTTTCTTTTTGAAGCCTTGTAAGTTAGCCCAAGCAGCCCAAATGTATAAAAAGGCCTATTGTTGAAAATCGAGATGGGTTTTCACCCTAATGGAAGTAATGTTTTGGGCCAAGCAATTCGATTAATATTAATCGAGTACCTTACTAATGCTAATCCGTGGGTGTGGCCAGCAACAAGAATTGACGGGTTAGTACTCCACCAGATCCATATATCCTACGGATCAATAAAGACTGAGAAGAGCAAAGTTAGAAAGTTTTTTTTTTTTTTGGGTTCTAATCCAAAGTCCAATAAGGGTTTGGGCCTGAAGAAACCAGATAGAGTTTTAATAAGGCCCTTTAGGAATGCTTGGATCCAAATTGCTTTAAACATGGCAAGCTTAAACTTAAGGCCCGAATAATAATAAGGCCCCTTGTTATAGCAAGAGAAAGAGGCCCTTGTGTCCAAATTTTGACCGAGCGTAAGTCAAAAATTTCCTCTTGATAACATTTGATCCCATGAGCCCATGACTTTAAGTTTAACTTCAACGGTTCAACACTTCAACCCAGTGCAAACGGTTTTTTTTTTTTTTTTTTTTTTTTTTTTTTTTTTTTACAGACTTTTTTTTTTTTTTAATAACAAAAACGATAGTAGACTTTTTTAATATAAATCACTTTGTACAATGGAGAAGAGAAGAGAAAAGAGGGGTATTTTTCTAACCAAACAATGACCTTCTCTTTCTCTTTTGCAACATTAGCTAAAGCTAGTGCAGTACGATTATATTGTAAGGGAATACTATAAAAAGAAATAAAATTAAAACTATCTTTAATAATAGTAATATCTTCTAAGATCCAAGCCACCTCTAGAGAGCATATTCGTTCAGAATTCAACAAATCCACCACTTCTGCAAAATTACACTCCACCTGCACTTGGGAAAAACGAGTACTTTGACAGAAAAATGAAGCTTTCCTCAACACACAAGCAACTGTGCACAACGGATTCAGCTCCTTCACAATTCTAGCTAACACTTCTCCACAATTATTACGGATTACAAGTCCAATTCCAACTGAAGTTGACTTTTATTTTATTGTGAAATAGCCACATTGAGTTTGTGAATACAATCTGACTAAGGAGGATTCCACCTTGATGCCTTCAAACTGCTTTCCTGCAAATTTTTCTGTTGCACTTCCACAAACTCTAGTCTGTATAGATTTGCCCGAGACCATAACTCATGATGAGAAGGAGCAACGTTATTAAAAATAGGTTTATTCCTGCATTTCCAAATCATCCAGCAAGCTATACACAAAGTGTCAAAGACTGGAGCAGATAATTTCTTGATGGCAGCATTCATTGCATCAATGAATTTCATCTTTAGATAGCACCTGTAATCATTCAACAGAGGAGATTGCAGCCAAACGGCTTGGGCAAATGAACATTCTAAAAAGAGATGATCACAAGTTTCAGCTTCCTCATTATAGAGAACACAAGAGAAAGAGTGCAGAAACTTCCTTTCAAGCAACTTAGTCCGAGTAGGTAAGCTGTCATTGCATGCTCTCCATACAAATGTTTTGATCTTGGGTGGAACTTGACCAGACCAAATGCCATTCCAGAATGAGTGAAGCTGAGTTGGGTTGGAGGATGAAGCTTCATTACCTTTAAAATTTCTTTCAATCTCAATTTGCAAAAAGTATGCACTTCTGATAGAGAACACACCAGATCTGTTCCTAGTCCAAACTAAAGAATCTTCGAGTCTTCGTGGACTCAGAGGAATAGCTTTTATGATTGAAGCTTCGAAAGGATAAAAATTGTATCAATAAGCATGGTTTTCCATCTAGGCTAAAATGATGAAAACTCCATTAGACTTGCAACTCTTTCTTCGGTGGTAAAATTGTATGAGGAGAGAGCGCTCTTTGATTGGCTTCAGAGGGTAGCCACTTGTCAGCCCAGATGTTGATCAAGGAACCACTACCAACCCTCTAATGGCTCCCTTGCTTGATAAGGTCTCACCCATGAGTAATGCTTCTCCAAGCATATGAAGAGTGGCTCGGCACAGTAGCTTCAAGAAAGGAGTTGGGAAAATACTTGGCTTTGTAAACCTTATAGAGCAAAGAATCTTGATTATGGAGAAGCCGCTAGCACTTTTTAGCTAATAGAGCTATATTAAAGCATTTAAGATCCCGAAACCCCAAACCTCCATCCTTCTTTGCTAAACACATATGCTTCCAACTTAGTCAATGTATTTTCATTTCCTCATTTTTCTGCCCATACCAAAATTGCCCCGTCATGGAATTGATGTCATCACACAGCCCCAAAGGTAGAAGGAAACAATTCATAGCTCATACTGGAATGGCTTGGCCACAGATTTAATGAGAACCTCCCTGCCAAGTTGTGACAATAGCTTTCCCTTCCAACCACAGAGTTTAGATTGAACTTTACTCTTGATGTCTTCAAAGGCATGCTTCTTTCCTCTACCAATTATAGGTGGTAAATCAAGATACTTTTCCAAAGGCACATTGGAGTTGGCATTGAAAAACTGCTTGATCTCCTCCCTTAATGATTGAGGGGAATTGGTATTGAAGAAAATGGAGCTTTTATCACTATTTATCTTCTGCCCTAATGCCAGTTCGTAAGCTTGAAGAATTTCCTTGATAATATGACACTCCGATAAAGAAGCATTGTAGAAAAGTAAACTATCGTCTGCAAAGAGAAGGTAGGTAATTGAAGGTCCATTTCGAGAACAACTCACTCCATGTAAATCCCTATAATGGGCTGCATTCCTTAGTAGTGCCGAGAATCCTTTGGTGCATAATAGGAATAAGTAGGGAGACAAAGGTTCTCCTTAGCGAATGCCTCTAGAGGGTTTGATAAAACCTGAAGGTGCTCCATTTACCAACACCGAGTAAGATACAGATGAGACCCCTGCCATGATCAAATCAACCCATTTCTGATGAAACCCCATCTTCAACATCAAAGCCTTTAGATAATCCCATTCAACCATGTCGTAAGCTTTGCTCATGTCAAGCTTTAATGCCACATGTGTAGTGTTCCCTTGACATTTGGATTTCATATAATGCAAAGTCTCGAAGGAGATGAAATTATTATCTGTGATCATTCTATCTGGTACAAAAGCACTTTGACATTCATATATAATGCTCCCCAGAATCAGCTTAAGCCTGTTAGCTAAGACTTTGGAGACAATCTTGAAAATGACATTGCAAAGACTGATTTGCCGGAAATGAGACATAATCTCCGGATTTTTTCTTTTTGGAATCAGAGTTATATGAGAGAAGTTAATGCTATACAAGATGTTACCAGAATTTATACAATCAAGAACTGCATTAGAGACATCAGTACCTACAATATGCCATTATTTCTAGAAAAATAAAGGATTCATACCGTCAGGTCCCAGTGCTTTTGTAGGATGCATTTGGAATAAAGCTCTCTTTACCTCATCATGAGTGAACTCAACCAATAAAGTGTCATTCATATCCGAGGTAACAACTTCACGAACGTGATTAATTACATGTTGGACAGAACTAGTAGAAGCACTAGTAAACATTGACTGGAAATAATCACTTGACACCTTCTCTAGATCAGACTGTTGGGAATGCCATCTACCAGAGGAATCTTGAAGCTTTTGAATCTCATTACTCCTCCTTCTTTAGGAAGCCACTGTATGAAAGAATTTTGAATTCCGGTCTCCAACTTTCATCCATGAAATTTTTAAGCTGGTGCCACTATGTGTTTTCTTGGGCCACTAATTCATTAAGTTCTGGTCTGATGGCATTTCTTGCATTAGATAGGTGCTGATTCGAAGGATCTGAATGACACTCTAGCTCCAGATTGGTGAGTAATCATCGCTTTGTGTTGATAAACTATATGAGTCCCCTTGCATTACCAACTCCCCATCGAAGAAGAGCCACCCTTACTGCCTTAATCTTTTGCGTTACCCGGAACATAGGAGTACCCCATTGCAAAGAATTCCAACTAGATTTGTTAATATCTTCACAATTAGGATCATGCATCCAAAAAACTTCAAACCTAAACATTCTGTGTTTTCTGATGGATGGACTAGCAGAATCTGTTTGGAGTTCATCAGCAATGCCATATGGTCAGAGAAACCAAATGGGACATGTGACAACTTAGATGGGGGAAACAATTGCACCCATTCCAAATTATGTAAACCCCGGTCCAGTCTTGCATAAACCAGATTCCCCTCAAATCGTCTATTGTACCAAGTGAATTTCAGTCCTCTATAGCCCAAATTGATCAAAGAACAATCATTTGCTACTCTAGTAAATTCTGCTATCTGATTGAATGGTCGAGAACCACTACCCCAATATTCATCACTATGAAGAATTTCATTGAAATCTCCAATTAAGAACCATGGAAGAGAATGTGATGCGTGTAAATGACGCATTAAATCCCAAGACTCCCCCCTCCTTGAGGTTTCAGGATGTCCATAAAACCCAGTAAAATGCCAAACGACACCATTTTGGTTTATCAGAGCATCAATGTGGTGTGGAGAAGATGTCTGAACATCAATATCCACATTATCACGCCACAATAAAGCTAAACCACCTCCCAATCCAACTCTAGGTACTTCAAAGCCAAGTTGAAAATCAAGTTTCCTCTTTAATCTCCTAAAACCATCCCTGTCTAGCTTAGTTTCAAAGAGAAAAAGAAGTTTGGGATCTTCTTTACTTATCAAGCAACAGAGCTCCTGTACTGCCTCTGGGATCCCAAGCCCACGACAGTTGAGGCTTAGTATTTTCATGGAGGATGACAAGGGGGGATGGTATCCCTAGAAGAGCTTTCTATTGCTAGTTTTTTTGTGTATCAGAGATTCAACCGAGAAAGAATTTGAATTGGTCCGTTTGATGTGGGTTTGGAACATAGGCTTCTCGTTATCAACAGAGAGTGAGGTGGGATTTGAATTTCTCAATAACCGTTTCCAGGATCGAAGACTTGTGTTGATGTGGCCCAAAGAATCCTCACTAATATTTGGGGATAATTCCATTTCAATGTCACCGTTTAAACACTCCCTTTTTAAAATTTCAATTTCGTCTCCTTCAATTTCATGCACTAGGTGCCACCTCTCCTGCGACAGGAGCTCCACTATAACCTCATTTCTATTTTCCAGCTCACTTGAATCAACATCTTTGTGAATTTTGATACATGCACCTACTAATTAGAAGTTGAAGAGATTTGTGTCGAGGAAGAGATGACCCTAGCCGATCCTTTGCATTGCATATATAACCCAGCTTGGGCCATCTCTCCTGCGACATAAATCCCTCAACTCCTTTTCCTTCCTTTGCCTCCTCTTTTCCATGCCTCACATTATGCCTCATAAACTTCATTTTATAGACCAAAATCTGGGATCTTTCTGTCCTTTCATGTAATAATACAATGAAATTACTCATACAGTGCAATGAAGTTGCTTACATTTTGGTCATTGGTCAAAATTTACTGTCTTAATATTTTTCTACTTCACATATATATGAAACTTATTTCTTTTAGCTTTCTCTTTTCCATGACTCTCCTACCCTAAACCCCACGAAATCTACAGACCAAAATTAAGCCGCGGACTCTCTCTCTCTATCTTCGTGGAATATTACTAATGCAATACAATGAAGTTGCTGATCACATTTCGGAGGGGCTTTTGCCGTCAATGAATTGAGTGGGAACATTCAAAAGCATGGTCAATGTTCAAAGTTACAATATTTCTACATCAAAATACGAAACTTGCAGGTAATTAAGTTCGCTTGCGGAGTAAGTTGGCATTGGAAAGTAGTTGATTAGGAAGAGACTGAGCAGTAACCTCCTCTTTTCTCCATTGGTGACTGCTGAGTAATTAGGAACGGTCATAAGCATGGTCAATTCCTCGTTATATATGCGGGCTTTTAAAGTCATCCTCATATATCTCTCTACCTAAAATTTCTATTTAAAAAAAATATATATTTATTTCTTTTTTTTTTTAGATAAAATATTTAATTCTTTCAAGTTCATTTTGTGCAAACCGCACACGTTTTTTTTTTTTTTTTTTTTTTTTTTTTTTTTGGGGGGGGGGGGGTGTTAATGATAATG
Organism: Quercus lobata; assembly: GCF_001633185.2. Taxonomy (NCBI): domain Eukaryota; kingdom Viridiplantae; phylum Streptophyta; class Magnoliopsida; order Fagales; family Fagaceae; genus Quercus; species Quercus lobata. The sequence continues at coordinate 55,326,256 of NC_044914.1, forward strand.
AAGTATTAATTAATTCCTGGTGAAAAATAGAGCTTAGCTTGGTAGGATTACAAAGAAATACATATATATTTTATTATTTTTTCAATCTATTGATGAAGTGTCACATATATAATTTCTAGGAATTAATGTACGTAATAGATTTTCATGCATGTTTCGTACATGTCATTCCATGACAATTTTTTGGCTATATTAATTTTTTATAATAATCTAATTAATACTGATTTTTTATAGAAAAATGCTAACAAATGTAATTAGGGTATTGGTTAACAATCCATTTTAGAAAAGTTTTGATATCACTTTTATGAGAAATGAAAAAAACTGACAAAACATTAATTACTTTTCTTTTCTTTTCTCATAAAAGCTTTCTTTAACTAGATTGTTAACCAATGTCCTAAGAGCATTCGTTAGCATGACCATTTTTTACATTATATATTGCAATTAGATAATTTTTCAGTATCCTTAATTCTCATTTAAGATTAGAAAAAATATCTTTGGACACACTTGCATGATAGATTCAATAAACTTGAAAGACGTGTCATATATAAGTTCAAAAGTCTTAAATTTCATTGTCAAATATCTTGTAACTGAATTGGCACCTCCCCATGTTCGGGGTTAACTACATATTATAATTATTTCTAAAAATAAAAGTCTTAAATTTCATCCAAAAGTCTTAAAAAAGTCTTAAAGTCCTTGTCATTGTTGGCTATCAGGATCAGGATAACGCTTACATAAACAAAAAAGGCCACACAACGAGACTGAGAAAAGCCATGTTGCAATCACGTCGTAGGAAATTTTGAAAACAGGCGTGATGCTCACTTGAGCCCAAACAAGGACCGGTGCAATTTGCAAACTAGAGGCTAAGATTGAGATTGACACTCCCCGTGACCGTGCCATGGAATCTAGGAGGAAGAGACATGTACACCTCTTAAAACAATTTGCCATGTAAAAAGACATTTTTCACATCGAATTGAACAAGATGCCATCTCTAAATCGCAACAATAGCCAAAAAAAGTTAAGCACAATAACAAATTTGGCCATTGGAGAAAAATTCTTGAAATAATAAAAATATTGGATTATTGAGTAAAGCCCTTTGCCACGACTCTAGCATTGTAACGTTCAATGCTACCATAGGATAGGATATTTTTCTCCGGAGAAGGATATATTAAAGAGATGCTTAAGAAATTTGAGATGTCAAATTACAAGCCAACAAACCCCCTCATAGACTGTTTGAGTTAAATTTTTAAATCATGACAATGACAAGAAGGTAAATCTAATATTCTTTAAGAGTTTAGTTGGAAGATTGAAGTACTTAATATGCACAAGACCAAATATATCAATCTTCAGCTCCCAACCTTTTAATTTATGGCTTTTCATTGGAAGCACTTCCTCTTCCTTGTCCATGCCATCAAATGTACCGTGTGGCAATCTATGGTGGTTTTGCATCAAAATTTTTGGGTTTTAGTGTTTATGCGTAGAAAGTGGAGAAATATTTATTTGGTAAAAAGTGGAGAATAGTCATTCATGTTGTAAAAAAAAAAAAAAAAAACAAACAAACCTTATTGCACTGCAGAAAGGTAAGACAAGTATATTCTGCAATAGCCAAGGTTGTCAAAATCAGGATCCTATATAGGATCGTGGAAGGTTCATAAAATTGTGGATTGTAGAATCGGATCGTGGATAGTAAGATTCTAATTTTTTAGAGAAAAAGCAAAAAAATACATTGGTAGTAGCTTTATATGTCAAATAATCTCATAAAGTACGAATTCATCCGTTTAAAAAAACAAAAAAACAAAAACAAAAACAAAAAGCAAAGATTTGCATCAATATGATGCCATATTTATATCATGAATTGTCACGTGATCTTTGTGGATATGGCTATACCTATACTTTAAACTAATGAAACAAATATACTTAAATATTAATACAATGTATCCAAAAAGTTTGCCTAATGTTTAAATAGCTACCAAGTGCCAAAATAACTATCATCAACACAATTGGAAAATAGTTCCAATTTCTAAGTTTCGAGTTCAAAATATAAAATAAGTTTGCAAATAGCAACTAGCTAAATAGCTAATCATAGTACAAAATCCAAAAGCAAATCCACTTGGAGAGAGGGGAGAGAGTGAAAAGGCCGTCAAGATGATATTAGGGGTTTAGGGAATAAGGTTTTAATTTAAAGTGAGAGTGTTTTTTTTTTTTTTTTAAGTTTATAGAGAAAATGATTGTTTCAAGTAATCTTTAGGTGTTTAATATGCATTGAAACTAACCATAAGGAAGTGGCTAAGTACCCGTTTGGGTACTCATGAAAAGCCAGCTTATTGCATCTGCATTTCCTTTTTTTTTTTTTATAGCCGCACATTTCTGTGGCTGTTGGCATTTCCAGTGGGTCCTGTATACTATTCACAGGACCCACAAACCTCTTATTTCAACAAAAAATTCATTAAAAATAGGTTTTACGGTACTATTCACATATTTAAAAATTATTATGCTATAGTGTTTTCTATTTTCTGTTTTCAGCAAAATAAGCGGTATCCAAACACACCCCAAAGTGATAGTTAGAGCTATGGACTATTTAAAATCAATGAGGAAATAAAATATTTTTATATAAGTTTTATGATTGGAACAATATAATTTTTATTAGTATAAGCTTAACTTATCATCTAAAAAATTGTGTAAAGGATTGTGAAAAACTTTTCATTCCTAATCTTATTGATTTAAAATTGAAAGCTAAGCTTACTTGTAAGGTAAATTCCATGCCTTGCTGGGCTTTAACCTTTATATATATACTAGCTAAAGGTCGTGCGATGCACGATTTTATTATAAATTTATATAGAGAATACCTTATGTCCAGAGCTGGCGTAAACCAGCTCTTTTATGTCACCAATAATATAGTACCACATCAGCTTTTTAATGAAAAGTCAATACATTCTAATACACACTCACAGCTCATAAACCTTCACTCCTCAATCAAACTTAGATGTGGCAAAACGGGTAAGTCGGGTCAAGTTTAGGTCGGGTCAATTAGGTTTGCGGGTCAAAACGGGTCATTTTTAAACGGGTCAATCGGGTCGCGGGTCGAGTCAGGCTGTAGGACGGGTCGAGTTGACTCGTATTTTTCAAACAAGTTTTTTTTTTTTTTTAATAAATAGATGCAATCTGTCAATTGTTTCTAAGTTCCTTAACTGTGATTAGATTTTTACTAGTGATACTGTTACCACTTACCAATTACCACTAAACACTTGATACCCAAATTTAGTACAACTCTTGTTCCAGCTTTCTAGAAGCTAATCTTGGTATAATCTTTGATCTGTTTAAAATAGGAAGAGAAAATGAAGGTGGCAGACAAACTATAATGGAGTACATAACATATTAAATAAAGAAGAATAAGTAAATATTTTATAAGAATTATACCTCAATTTCAATCTACTTAACGTTGGTAGACGTGGCAAAACAGGCAGAGCAGGTCGGGGTCGGGTCAATTGGATTGCGGGTCAATTGGGTTGCAGGTCAAACGAGTCAGGTCAAAAAATTCTGACCCATTTTTCCATGTCTAATCAAACTACACGATAGTCTTAAACAAACCCCAAATCAAATTCCTCCTCTCCTCTTAGCACCGAAGCTTCACCCAGCCGCTGCACACGTCGTCTCTAGAGCTGGCGCCACCGCACCGAACTCAAGGTTTGTACTTTTATGATTTTCTGTTTCTCCTATTTTTGGATTTCGTGATTTTGATGGGTTTGGGATAATTTTTTTGGGATATCAATATGTTCATAGTAGTATAGGTGTGGTTGATTTGGCATGGATTTTGCTATTTTTTGGTGTTTTGATTGGATTCTTAAGTGGTAGGTTCAAACCCTAAAAAAAATCTGATTGTGATTTTTTTTTTCCAGCTAGTCTGGATTCTTTATGTTAATACTTACATATCATTCATGTTGGGCTGGCTGTGTTTGGTTTCTGAAATATTGGAGTAATGTAATGTAATTTAAAGGGAACAAGTTAGTTAGTGAGTTACTAGTGGTAGATTCATTTACTCAAAAACTTCCTTTTTAAAAATTTAATTTTACTACATTTTCTCAGAATTTTAACGGACCATAGTTTGCTGTAGTAGATTGTGGATCCAAATTTCATTTCTGTTCCTTTTTTTTTTGTAAATTATTAATTAATTAATTTTGTTAAAAATAACAGTTCTTTTGATAATCAGCTATATGGACTCATTTTGCTTAAAATATCTATTGTGTTTTCGTTGTTTTCATTTCTCTAGTGGCAGTGGCTATAGATCTCTAAGTTTTAATTCTATATGATTACTCACATTTCTTTGGGTCATGTCTTGTGTAGATCTTTGATACAAGTAGTAATATTTCTTTGTTTACTCTCTACTGTATACCAAATTTGGCTTAGTAAAAAAAGAAAGAAAGACTATCACATTTTGGGGCACTTCAAGTTTGTTCTTTTGTTCTTCCCTAATAGGCTTTTTATTCATAGCAAAATGAAAAACTAATTTGAAATGGCCATGTTAATTTGAAATGGGCATGTTGTGAGTGTCCGTTGTACATTAGGTAGCCGTATTGGTTGATTAAGTAATGGAAAGGAAAAAAGAAGAAAAGGAATGGAAATGGGGTTCCGTGTGGGGTTTTGTGTTTTGCGAAGAAACCACATGGGGTTTATGCATTTTTCCCTTTTTTTTTAATGGTATTACTATTAGTATTGTGCCATTTTTTGGATAAGTAATGGAACTTTATTGATACCAAAAAAATAGTTACCCAAGCATATAGGATGTATACAATTGGGGACATTACAATCAATCGCCCCAAGTACAATAATCAATCAAGTTACAAACTAAACATAAAGAATAACAAGCCACAACTAACATCCAACCTAGGAAGTGTTCACAATTGACATGTTCTGTGTCTTATTCTTAGGAAGTGTTCAAGACTCAAGAGAGCCATTCTACAGCCTGGACCACCTCAAAGTTTTGCACTATAGAACCTTGGGTAATTGACACATAACTCTCTCTACTCTCTATATACTACACATTGTGCTTGCTATTTGCATATTGCCAGTATTTTGGTCATTGATCTTGTTGGGCATACATGCTTACCATATGGTCAAATGTATCTATTATTATAGGTCTCAACCCAAACAAGTGTTGTTGGAAGTAGTAGAGTTGGTAGATATGGAAAAGGAAGAGCTGGAAATTGAGCTGGAAAAGATTGAAGGGTAGTAGTAGTGCTAGTTTTGTAGGACCTTTTATATATTAGGACCTTTGATTGTTTGAACCTTTTATGGTTACTATTTTGTACAGCTGTCCATAAGCTTATTTGATGGTGTTAATGGACAAAAGTAACCTATTTTATGTTGATCTTAGGTAAGACCTTTGGTTAAGCTTATATGGTGGTGATACTAGACATAAGTATCCTATTTTTTGTTGGATAATAGTTTACAAAACCTTTATGTTAACAACTAAATATTAAAGCAACTCGACTAAATTTATTTATCTTACGTGGTGGTTTTTTTTTTTTTGAACAAGCTATTGAGCAATATGATGGTGATACTGAACAAGCTTATGTGGTGTTATATTGAACAAGCTGTTGAACAATATTAAGGCAAATCAACTAAATGCCAATTTCCATCACAAGAAATGCATTTCAATTTCCATTACAATATAATATAACGAGTGGCCATTACAATTGTCATTACATCAAATAAGATAAGAAACTGACTACTTTTTCAAAGCAATTCTCGCTACAATCTTTTACAATAACTAAACTACAATTCACCTATTCTAAATACAAGTCCTTGGCCATTTGCTTTCACATGCCAAACTAATTAGCCTTCTCTAACTGCAGAATTTTAGCTTCCAACTTGTTAGCCTTTCGTACTAATCTAGTGATAATTTGCTTAGCTCTGGTACAAATTTCTCCAATAATCCATTGTACAAAGTTGCAATTTACACTTGTCTACAATTCTAAAATATGCAGACAATTATCCAAGTTTGATAATCTGACCAAAATATGACCAAAACTGGGCAACCAACAAGCATTCTATCCTTAGCAAGCATGCCTTATCAGCCATCACTTATCTCTGCGCCCTTATCAACATTATCAATATGCTCTCTATCAGCATTAGCAACATGCACTCCTTGCAACTTCAGACAAGCTTGTGTCATATCAGAGCCAATGTAGAATACAAAAAATTTATAAGTCACATAGCCATATTCCTCACTATTTATGCTACTAAGTTTCAAAATCAACCACATTGTGGAAGTATCCACGCTACTTAGTCTCAAACTCCATGCCAACCGAAAGGTACCCAATCAACCACAGTATCAATGCCTTAAGAGGAATTTTTGTCATCCTATTAAAATAACATCAAAACAAATAGGTGAGCTTAAGTTTTATACAAAGAAAAAGACTATGACTAACAAACTCAAAAATATACAAAACAAGCCTAGAAATATACAATCGACTTGAGAAATATGCATAACAAACCTAGAAATATAGATAACAAGCCTAGATTCAAGACAAAAACACTGCTAAGAACAAACATTATAATCAAAATAGGAAATCTTATAAAACAAAATCTTTATTTCCTTGCACTACAAATTTCAACTATTAAGATATAAAATAGAAGGAACCTATTCGGAACTTTTTTTGAGTTCCAACCGTTCTTGCTTCTTCTATGTAACATGAGCTAGTCAAACAATTATTTCCTTCTTCATGTTCTACGACTGGATGTAGAAGTTTACAAATTATGAGGAAGACAAACCTTGCCATACTTCTGACATCTTGCTTGGAGGTGTAAGCCATCCTGCTAGAATCCATTGACTTCGCCTGGGAAAAGAAGTAAAATTTGTCAAGAAAGACTGATCATTAATTCGTGCTTGTTGGAATAGGTCAATGATGAGAAGTGTGTGTAAGACATATATAAGCAGTTATAGAATAATTGAAATTCTAGATGGATTCAAAACATCCTCTAAGTTGTTCTTTGAAGCCAACATTACCCTTCTAAATTACATCATTAGATAGCATCTTCTAATGCCATTAGAAAACATCAAACATAGGATTGTTTACCTGGTGAGCATCGTTAACGGGGATATGAAATGTGCTATTAGAATGTATTTTAAACTCTTGAGGCTTTCCAGAGTACTTCTCATGTGAAGCTGATTCAAGATATAGAGTGCCACTTAAAGATTCACAAAATCAAGCTTTATATCAACATAAACCTTTCACATATCTTTGAATTAATTGAGATGGAACCCTAAAATCTGCAATTGGAGAGCTCGTCAATTTATCAAGCTATTGAAATACATCATTCACATCAAATCCTAAAGATCCAAAATCTTCAGATGATAATATAGGCTGTATCTTCTTGTTATTAAGGCCAATCATAACAGGATTCTCTAAACTAAGTTTGGCAAGATGATTTACTTTTTCATTTAAGGTAGTAGATAATAGCAAATTCTGTGATTGAGGCCCAAAATTACATGAAACGGCACTCTCTTTGTTAGCAAACTTATTTGATACAATCAAATTTTTTTAGGTATAAACCTACCACTTAAGAATCCAACCAAAACCTATGAAAATACCACAAATAAGAAGCAAAATCCATACTATATCAACAAAACCCAAACCAATATGAACAAATTGATATCCAAAAAATAACCCAAACCCATCAAATTTTCGAAACACAAAGTTTGGGGAAATAACTAATCAAACAATAAAGAGAAATCAGAACAAACCTTGAGGTTAGGTGCAGTGGCGCCAGCTCCAGAACGATGTGTGCGGCGGCGCCACTGGGAGGGTGGAGTTCCGGTCTGGTGGTAAGAGTAGAGGAGTAGATGGAATAGGTGTAGGCGTGCTTGATAGAGTCTGCTCTCTGATACGTATGTGAGGAATATAATTGTGTGTGATAGGGTGTATGGGTTTTTCATTAAATGTATGACGTGGCAAACATTGATTGGTGGTGTAAATATGGCCTTTTACGCCAGCTCCTGACCGCATGTTTTCTCATTTATATAATATAATAACAAACAAAATAAATTGTAGTAACAATCATCAAATATAAAATGATAACATCTCAATGAAAAATTATCTTCTAATATACCTATTGTGCTATAATGAGACATGTATCGAATTATTTGCATTAGAATTTTGTATTTATTGGATCTACAACATTGTTTAGAGTTTGTACTTGACTTTTGTTGATTGTCATAGCATAACAGATCTTTAAAGGAAACTAGCTTCTTTTGAGGATGAATGTTCTCTTGCACAAATATTTGATTCTTGAATAGTGTCCCCCCCCCCCCCCACTCCCCCCGCCACCCCCACCCCCACTCCTTTTAGAGATTGAATTTGTAGCTCGTCGTCATTGTTCATTCATAATGGATCTTCGTCTTAATCTTGTACCTCTTGTTATTTCAATGTTGTTCAACTAATTTAAGCAAAAGGAAAAGTTTATGCCAAAAAACTATTAATTATTAGGCTCAAAACACTTGAAAACAAATTTATTATGAAATAAATGTGCATAATTCAAGCAGATGAGTTTGTAATTCACTACTAATTTATTGTGTGAAATGAATGTATGACTATATTAGTACCTTCAAATGTTTATTGCTTATATGGTCCGTTGTAAGAATAGTTTATTCTTTGTCTTTTCTTGATTGAATCTATAGATCTTGATTAAATTTATAATTGATCTTCATTTTATTCTTGTAACTCTTGTTATTTCAGCATTGTCAACTCTTTAACCAAAAAAATAAAATAAAAATAAAGGCAAACAACTATAGTGTACACAACCAAACTAACCGTATGTATATTTGAAAGATAAATCAAGTGCATCTAAAGTGTAAAAAATACTTGCCTATAGGTCAGTGGTGGTGGTGATGCCTCCCATGTCTTGTGTATCTCTAAAATAATCAACAAATGATTTTCTCATACTTGCATAAATAAGGTTATTCTGAAAAAAAATGAGAGAAGACTTAATAAAAATAAAATGAAATAAAATTGTATTTGAAGACATAAATGTAATTTTATTATTTTACTTTAAAACTTAACTTCTCATGAAGTAGCACCAAATCAAGACTCATAAGTTCATTATTTGCTTTAATATTAAGTACCTCCCACATTCTTGTGACTCTTACTCTATATTCCAATCATCTTTTACAATGTTGATTTCATGATAAAACACTATAAGCCAAAAAAAAAAAATCAAAATCAAAATCAAAATTTTATCAACAATTTATCATCAAATTAATATCAAGATTAAAAAAGTATGATATTTATCTAAAAGAACTTTAATAAAAATAACTAATAAATTAGAGATGCATTCTCCTTTTCTTTATATCATGGTAATGTTGAAGGTGCTCACTTTGATGGAGGAAAGTTCCTTCATAGATTGATATTGTAAGCTATTATAGTAAAAAAAAAAAAAAAAAGTTTCTATGCATGCATATGTATGTTAGTATATACCAACTCTTAAAAGATTTTTTTTTTTTGGAGAAACCAATTACTAAAAGATGAGTTGTTGTGGTTGATTGTGTTTTCTTCTACCAAAATATCATTGAGTTGATTCTTCTAATCTAAGAGTCATGAATAATAACTGTAAAATACGATTGTCCTCTAAATCAAAATTAAGGCTAATGTAAACAATCAAAAAAAAAAAATTGTTATAAACAATTTATGATCAAATTAATGCTAAAAATAAGATTGTCCTCAAAATCAAAATTAAAGGATGAAAACAACATATAACCATTGGAATTCATATATGATATACAAAATTGGAACCCACTTTATCTTTATAGTTAACTAAAACAATTAATATTAATAAAAATAAGGGAGATCGTGAGAGAAGAATTATAAAAAGAAAAATCTAACATGCACAGACTACAGTTAATAGCAAAAAAATTTATATGATATAAAAAATAATATAAAATCACCTCTTAAACTATAAGCATATAAATTGGATAAAACTTAAGGAAATTAGGTTAGCAAAAGACAAGACAAATACACAAAATCAATTCAATTTGATGAAAAATACATACCCTTGCAAGGTTGTTGTAAGTAGAAAATTGTATGGTTGGTAGTAAAAAATCATAATTTTATCATATATATATATATATATATATATATACACACACTCCAAGTTGAAGAAGCTGATATGAACAAAAAGTCTCCACATTGAAGAACTTCATATGAAAAAAAAAAAAAATTTGTGCCGTGATGAGAGGAAATAGCAAAATTTAAATTAATGTCTATCAAAAATTTGTAGAGAAAAACAAAAAATTGTATTCCACACAAGTCAATTTTATATTAATTGGATATTATTTATTATTCAATCCATAAACTTATATGAATATAATTTTAACATGCAAAAAAAATATATATATATATATATTGAGATATTTATTAATTTATAATAATTTTGAAACTTCACAAGTATAAAGTGTATAAACTATAAAAAGAAAATGTAATCTTACAATGGATTTGTCAAAATACACGTTCAATAAAAAAATATTGAATTGTATAACATTATCAAAAATTATAACAAGTATATATAACTTGAATTCAACCCATATACATATACAATTAGAATCATCTAGAATACTTAAGCTAACTCTATTATGGAGTTCTTAAAATCATATTTATTCATTTTGAAAAGAGTGAATTGGACTTAGTCATATCATCAATAATTTAAATAGATACTAAAATGATAATAGTCAACATTTTTTTAAATATTAAGTAGAGTTGCTGTATTTTCTCAAAAAAAAAAAGTAGAGTTGCTGTAATAATTATAGAGAATCTTAGTCCATGTATTTAACTCATCTAATAAACCCAAACCAATTACATAACTTGAACAAGTACAAAAGTCAAGGTTTGTTAAGAACTTATGGGTAGAACTCACCCCTGAAAAATGACTTGCCAGGGAAGAGTACTCAAGAGCTTATATATACATGTTTAAGCTTACACTTAAGTAATGCGGGACATTAGGATCATAACATACCACCATGCTTCACATCTGACGTCCTTGACGGCTCACTTAGGGGACACTGACCCAATAGTAGTCTTTTCTCTTTTTTGAAAGTTCCACTCATCTATAGTAACGTTTGATTACTTAAGGTGGTGATTGTCTCTTATACCAAATGATACAAACTTATATATAGAACTCACTCTTGAAAGCTGGTTTGCAATGGAGGGTGTCTAAGAGCTCATATACAGGGTACTAGGATCATAACAAGGTTGGAGTTTTTTTTTTCGTTTTTTGTTTTTCTTCTCTCTCTTATGTATATGATTGGATTTGAACCTATGGTTGTTCACTCCATGACAATTATTTTTTACCATCAAACCAAGACTCCAATTATTTATTTATTTTTTTTAAATTATGTAGGCGACACTTGAACTTTGATCTCTTATTCGATGATAAGAAACTTTACTAGTATTAACTAAAACTCACAAAAAATTTCATTCACTTGAACCCCAATATATACACATAGATGCAAGTGAAAACTTCTAATAATACTCATGCCATGGATTAAGATCTTTAGAGATTTTAGAGTAACTTGACCATATTTTTTAAAAAATCATATCTATTTATTTTTAAATAAATAGATTGAATTTTGTCATGTGATTAAAATAGATGGATTGGATTATTTTAGAAATTCTATCATGGAGTTACACTAGAAATTTAGAGGGTCTTAATCCTCATTCTATATGAATACATGATTACAATTTTTTTTTTTTTAATAAAAAAAAATGTGACAAAAAGCCTTTAAATATAACAAATAATACTTATTGGCTTTTGATTAACCTACTAACTTAATAACTATTTAGATCTATGTTTGTTTCTCTAATTCAAGCAAAAATCATAGATATCCATCTAATTTATGGATTTATTTAAATATATCAGACTAACTCTATAAATAATCTTACTCTAATTGGTGAAAATCATCAATATCATTTTACTAGAATTTTGTGACAAATTAATTAACTACAGAGATGGAACCACTTAGATATCAAGGAGACCATGGCCTTCTATGAATTTTGCGATTAGAATCGTCTCTCTCTCTCTCTCTCTCTCTCTCCCCTAAAAAAATGATCTTATCAGTGCTTATGTTTTTATAAATAAAAATGCTTTGGGATTGATATATATCATTTCTTTTCCTTATATTTACTTTCTTTTGCTAGCAAATTTACTAATTTCAATTATAAGAATAGAAATTTAAAACAAAAAACTAAGGAAACTGGAGGTTAACTATATCTATTTGTTTGGGTGATTATATCAAGATTGCGGAACAAATTATTTTCTGAAAATCATCCCTCTCACTCTTTTCATTTCTTTTCTTTTTCTTTTTGTCCTAATTTTGATGCGTAAAGAATATTGTTGAATTGAGAGGAATTTAATCTTGAAAACACTATTTTTGTGTCATTTTTTTTTTGTGGCATTTTCTCAAAGTTATATTTTGATCTCATTGTCATAATCACCCATTCATCATGTTTTCTTTCGTTGTTCTCAAGGCTGATTTTTTTTTTTTTTTTTGTTTGTATAAGCAAATTTTAGGTAGGCTGTGAGTTTAGAGACAAAGGAAATTGATATTAAATTTTGGCAAAACTATACTATTGGTCCCTAAAATTTGTCATGTGTGTGCAATTGGTCCCTTAAGTTTGAAGCGTGCATAATTGGTCTCTCAAGTTTTAAAACTGAGTTGTATTTGTCATTTTATTAACTGCCGTTAGTGGTGTTACTTACGTGACTAACAGAACAATGACTTGACATTTTTTTAATAATGTGGCATGTTTTTAATTAAAAAAAAATTAAAAAAAATAGTTTCCAAGTTAGAAACAATATTCAAAGTATTTTGAACCTATTGTATTTTGTATTTTGTATAAGTTCATGACAATGCTTATATTGTCTATGCAAGGATGTATACTGAAGGTATATAGGATTGTATTGTGAGTGGCTTTTTCCTTTTCCCACTTCCCAGAATCAACTTTGGTGCAAGGTGGACCATAACCAAGCCATATTGTCTAGCTTCTTTCCTTGTTGCTAATGAATGTATCAATTTTCAAGACTATCCTATTGTATAAGAATGCGAAGGGATTCAATTTTGGCCTTACAAAATAGTAATATAACTAATAATGAATTGTAGTTTGGGAAGATAAATTCAATTATGTTTGATTCCCATGAGATTCTTCAAGAGGGCAGGGCAAACTGTATTAGGTTTTAATTTGAGGGAGGCGGCAATGGTTCAGTGGTTGTGCGAGAGAAGCAATGCTATCGTTGGCAACAACTAGGGCTAGGGCTTGGGCTGTTGCCTGCAGTAGCAAGGCTTGGCTTTTTCTTTCCTTCTCTCTCATGGGTGCTTTTTTTTCTTTTTTTTCTTTTTTTAATGTTGAATCAGCGGAGAAGAGAAAGACGATCTGCAAAGAGAAAGTGATAGCGGTGAAATTGTTGTAGTGTTTGGATAGATGAAAACATGCCACGTCATTAAAGAAAATACCAAGTCATTGTTACATTAGGCACGTAAGTAATATCACTAACGGTAGCTAGTAAAATGACTAATACACCCTCCATCACCTATTAAGATGAACCATAAGAACCAGAAGAATACATAATATATACAATATTTAACTTGAATATAAAATGAAGAATTAGATACTTGAATATACAATGAATTGACAGAATGACTTTACATGTAATAATATGATAACACTTTTTATAATATATAAATGGATCAAATGACAAAAACTAAAACTGAAATCAAAAAGACCAAAAAATAAAATAAAATAAACAAGACAAGACAAGAATTTTGTAGTTGTCAACGAAGAATTGAAAAGATTAAAGAAGAAAGAGGAAGGGAAAGGCAACGGCTGAGGTAAAGGCCAAAAGGTGAGAAAAAATAGGGGTAGGGGTAGATAGGGGTGAAAATAGCCAAATATCATCTTTGGCCAAAATAATTAGCAATCTACCACTATTTAGAAAATATTCAAGAATTTATCACTTTTTTAAAACTCGAGTTTGATATGTAACTCGAGTTCCACAAACTCAAGTTCTATAATGGCACCTGTTGACTTGAAATTTTTTAATTCAAAAACTCTGTGGAACTTGAGTTATGCATCACAAAAATAAATTTATGTTTGAGAGTGCAAGTGGCAGATCAAAATAATTGTAGGAGGGGTGATCACTGACTAGTTGTAGAGGGCAGCAGGTGTTTTTGACCATTGAGGTAATGGCAAAGAGTTCACAACTCCTCGGATTTCAAAAAGCATTAACTAATACAGTTGCACTGATTGAAGACCCACTTTGTTGACATCTTGTTTTGATCAGCACTAGGAAGTTCCTCAGCAACATGGATGACTTCAATTTGGAAAAGAAAGTTCCTTGGCAACTAGCTGCACTGATTGAAGACTAAAGTGCATAATTGTTGGGTTTCATAGGTGAAACTTGAGTTTCATTCTCCTATTCAAATTTTCACAGAACTCGATTGTACAGAGCTCAAGTTCCACTTTGCGTAGTTCCCCGTGAACTTTTTAATTCTTAAAAAAAGGTCAAGTTAGCACATAACTCGAGTTGATGGAAACTCGAATTACATGTAAAAACTCGAATTTTAAAAAAGTTATATTTTGCCATTTATTTCTTAATCAGTAGTAGATTGTTAATTATTTTAACCAATGATAATATTTGGCAATTTTGACTAGCATATAGGGCTTTTTAAAATTCCAATGACAACTTTTTAGATTTTGTTTAAGAAAATTTAAAGTATTCCCACTTACATGACATAGTTAGCAACATATTTTTTTTTTATGCATGTTAGCAACAGATATGCCCATCATAATCTACGGAACCTTTATGCTACTAGCCATGTGGGCGACATTAAAGCTTGAAGTTGTGCATTTTGGTTTGCACCTAGACTTATGGGTTATATAAATAGAAATAACGCATGTATCAATGACTGCAGTACAATATGGATTTGGATTCGGTGCAATACCTAGGCTATTGCACCAGGTGCAATTACAGTACACCTACTCATATTAATTTTTATCATTTTTATTTTTAACTTTAATTTTTTAACTTTTTTTTATTCAATGGTTGAGATTGAAAGATTTTTTTTTTTCAACTTTCAATCTCAGCTGTATCTTACTATTGCATCAGATGCAATACCCTGTGTATTACATCTGAATCCTAATTTTAAAGTTTTTATTTATTACAATACTGGATAATGCGCGTGCGCTTTTGATGGTTGGATAATAAATAATGAAATCATATACTATTTTTGATGGTTGGATAATGAATGTACATTTTTTTTCTTTTTCTTTTTTTGATAGGAATAATGAATGTTCTAAATCAACATGGTTTGCAAAAGCTACTGTTAACAGCAACTTACAGGGGTCATTAAAAGATCCCATTATATAAAGAGAAACAGAAATGATGAAAGCAATTATAAATAACAACTACAGTCGGCAAGTCAACATAGCTCAAACTCAAAACACCCATGGGTTTCTCCCAAGCCTTTCTTTGCTTCTTTGCTCTCCTTATCTTTTTGCCATTCCTTTCAATTTCATCCACGGTTGAGCAAATTTATATCGTTCACATGAAACACCAAGACAAGCCTTTCCCTTATGCCACTCACCACGACTAGTACTCCGCTCAGCTCTAGTCTCTCTCTGACTTCAATTCATCCCACCTTTACACTTACATCGACACATTCAATGGCTTCGCTACCAAACTTAACTCGGACCAAGTCAAATCACTCCACTGATCCAACTTAGTCCTCAGTGTTTACAAAGACACCCCTTATCCCCTCCATGCCACTCGCACACCCGAGTTCCTTGGCCTTCACACCGAACAATCAAAACACTCATTTCCTCAAACAAGCCTCCCACGACGTTATTATCGGTGTTCTAGGATAGTGGTATCTGCCCGAGTCTAAAAGCTTCAACGATTCGATTCATTGAAACAAAAAATGTTTATTACAACAAAAAAAAAAAATTGTTGCAATAACATCAAAGTCATTGCAATAGTTTATGCGAAGTGTTACAATAAAATTTGAGATAAAAACTCTGTGCTACAAAAAAATTTGTTGCAATAAATCTTAAATATTTTAATGAAAATTTTGATGTAATAATATATTTGCTATTGCAATAAACAATTTATTACTTCAAATATTTTGTAGCAATAGGCTATTATTTCATGAATTTTATAACAATAGATTGTAAAGAATTAACAAAAATAATTTGGGTTCAAATTACTGCAACAGTATATTTATTGTAATAGTTAATTTTTTCATATATATTTTTTTTATAATAGATTGCAAAATAATTGGAATTGGATCATTGTCATAATATATTCATTGCAGCTTCATGTTTGTCATTACAATAAATTGTAAAATAATTGATATTTTAGTTATTGCAATGTTAAATTTGTTGCAATAAGCTATGGGACGCACACCGCAAGCATTGTAGCCAGGTCTCTATTGGCTAATGCCAGTTTCTTCAATTACGCGAAGGGTACAGCTCGCAAGATGGCCACTCACGCATTGCAATGTATAAAGTATGTTGGAACACTGTGTGCTTTGGTTCTGATATCCTCGCGGGTTTGGATTGGGCTATAAAATATGGTGTTGATATTCTTTCACTCTCTATCGATGGTGGATCTTATCCATATTTTCGAGATCCCATTGCATTTGGAGCCTTTACGACAATTGGAAAGGGCTTTTTTGTTTCTTGTGCAGCTGAGAACGGAGGGCCTTGTAGGGAATTTCAACAAATTCCTAACCTATGAGAAACAAAAATAGAGAAAAACATATGCCAAAGAAAAACAATCACATGCACAAGAAAATATTTACGTGGTTCGGCAATTTGCCTACGTCCACGGAGTTGCAAGGATTTCATTATTTTCAGGGAAGAATACAATAGTACAACTTGCGGCTACAATGTTTTTTTTTTTTTTTCTCCCTATATAAGACACGGCAACCGACTCTATAAAAACCCTAATTACAAAAGGCGGCTCCACAATGGGCCAAACGGGCCAAAAAAAATTTTCTCGGGGACTAAGCCTCAGTAAATCTCCCATTAAAAATTACGCAACATTATTCGGGTCAGGTCAGGTTGTTGAAACCAGATCAAACAAAACTAAGCTCCACAAAGCCCAACAGGCCCATGCTAGCCATTGTAGTCAATATGGCTCTATGGATAATGAGAGTTGGAGTCGAGACTTTAGACCGAGATTTCCTTGCTCATATTACACTCAGGAACAAAAATCGGTTCACCGGTGTGTCTCTATATAGTGGACAAGGAATGGGGAATAAACCAGTTGGTTTGGTTTATTTGAGAAACAAACGAAGTAGCTTGTGTTTACCGAGTTCACTTGAACTGGATTTGGTTCGTGGGAAAGTGGTTGTGTGCAATAGAGGGGTGAACTCACGTGAGGAGAAATGAGAGGTTGTACGCGACCCAGGTGGGGTTGGGATGATACTTGCGAACATGGTCGCAGATGGTGAGGAAATGCTAGCTGACAATCACTTATTACCAGATGTAGCGGTGGGGTGCAAAGTAGGGATTTGATCAAGAAGTATTTGAGGTCTAATCGTAATCTGACGGCTCTACTAACTTTTGGTGGGACCGTGTTAAATGTGCGGCCTTCACCCATGGTCGCAGGGTTTGGTTCAAGAACGCCTAACACGATGATCCCATATATCTTGAAGCTGGATGTGATTGGGCCTGTGGTTAATATCTTGGCTACATGGTCTGAAGCTGTTGGGCCCACTGGATTCAACATCAAATCAAGTACTATTTCTTCTCTATCTTTGTTTTTACATACAAGTCTAGAACTTTCTAATGTTAAGCTGACTATCTTATATCAAATTTTTTTTTTTTTTTTTTTTTTGATATGTGACTTTGTTATATCAATTGGTAGCACATAATAATGAAAAAAGGAAAAGACAAGAAAGAAAATTTTTTAAATATTTAGTAACAGTTTTAGTTTTCTATTTTCAAAAACTTGTTCTTGGAAATATAAATAAAAAATAATTTTCTTGTATTTTTGAAATTAAAAACATGTTTGGTTAGTTGAAATTTAAAAAAAAAAAATTGAAGAAAAAAATAGAAAATACTAAATATGTTGTTACTAGGATTTGAAATCTAATGCTAACTCATTAAATGAGATAGATTCATTAAATTAAATGCGTATTTTCATTAACTTTTGAAAGTTATAAACTAAAAACAGCATTTTGCATGTTTTCAATTTCCTTCACAAATTGAATTTTGAGAACAGTTTTTAATTTCTGTCCATTTTGGGTTACCAAACAAGTTTTTTCATCTCAAAAATAGAAAATTGTTTTTGAAAACATAAAATAAGGAGAAAAACAGTTACCAAACATACCCTTAGTATCTAGTTCACAAATCATAGACGTGCTTTGCAATTTCCAAACCTACCAATTGATAAATCTTTTAATTTCATCACCTTAGAAAAATTACTTTTCCATTTCATATATTAACATGTCATTAAGTAAAAAAAAAGGAGTAGTCATAAATTTAAAACTCAAGGCCTTAGCCAACTCAGGTGGAAAAGCTAAGGAAACATAACATTCAAAAACAAAACTTAACCCCAAAGGACAGAGAAAGGTTGGAGAAAATGTAAATGTAAAAAAAATGAGTACAATTTTATTTTAAATAAAATATTATATGTTTAATTTTTTAAAATAAAAAATTAGAGAAAATATAAAAAAAATTTAACTATATGGAGGATGCGGTTGAGTTTAAATATTGAATAAAGTAAGATGAAAAGAAATATATATATATATATATATATAGCAATAACACCAAATTACCCAAATCATGTTATGTAATAGAATAATATATATTATATTCTTATATATTATCTTTAATTTTTTATTATGCAATAGAATAATATTTAACAATCAAAGAAAACAAAAATACTTAAAACACAGAATTAAATTGCATCAACCCAAAGTAGATGCGATTTTGAAATCTTACATATGTGGTCTACTATTTTTGTTTTTGCTCACCCTCATAAGTGACAAAAAGTATTGAAGGATCCTCCTAGCATCTCTCACCATGCTATCTTGCTGGCAACTCTTCATGTTGTTGCACTATAGTACCCTTGTAATCCAAAGCATTATTGGTTAGATTACATATATTTTAAAAGAAAATCTATAGGTAAATATTCTTTATAAGTTTGGAAGCAGGATTAATAATTTAATAAATGAATTAATAAAAATTTTGGCAAAGTGACCAAGTGAATGGTGGAAATTTTCCAATCACCAAACCATAAAGGACATGGATATTTTGACTAACACTCTTGCTCTCTTTAAGGAATATGTTGCTTCTTACTTAGGATTTGGGGCACATGACAAGTATTGTTTGATTTATATTTGATTTTAGTCATAAGCAGTAGTTAATATAAACAAATATGGACACCCACACAAGCATGCATATTGGCCAAATTCCTTGCAATACAATGGTGTAGTTACAATGTCTATAGGATGAAGCCCTAGCCAATATTTAAACTTCTTTCATAACAACTATTTTGCAACCCGATCATAACCATCACAAGAAATCAAAAATCTTCTACTATATATATATATATATATATATATATATTCATACATTACCTTCACTATCTAGAGTAAATCATGGAACATTTAAATTTAATTATCATCAAATCAATACTTAAAAAAAGAAGGAATGCATCTAGGAGTAGCAAACCAATTAGGTGACACTAAAAAAGAAGTCAGCTCATGGCATTAGCAAACCATGGTTTAGTTTGAAACCAATAGTCGCACTTGATTTTCACAAAGCTAGATTACTCCATTTGACAACTACTTAATTGAATTAGTATAGGTACATCAATGTCTTGCCCACATATAAGTGGATTGACAGCACTGTTAAAAGCAACTCATCCACAATGGAGTCCAAGTGCAATCAAATCTGCCCTAATGAGTACTGCCTACACTCAAGACAACACCAAATCCCCTCTCCGAGATGCCGCTAGAGGAGCACTTTCCAACCCATGGGCTCATGGGGCCGATTCTGTAGATTCACATGAAGCCCTCTCTCTAAGCCTTATATACAATATCTCAACTGAGGATTACATCCCCTTCTTGTGCTCCTTGGACTACACCGTCAATCAAGTCCAAACCATTGTCAAATGCTCCAATGTTACATGCTCGAGAAAATTTTCCAACCCTGGTGAACTCAATTACCCATCATGCTCCGTCTTTTTTGAGTTGATGAATGTCGATGCTGCTTGGTCTGTCTATCACGTGACTGTTAATGTGCCACCATCGATGGTTGTGATAGTAGAGTCTCCAACGCTTTTTTTTTTGGAAAAGTAAGGGACAAACAGAATTACACTGTTACATTTGTGGTAGAGGGAGCAAGAGATGCATCCATGTCCGAATTTGGGTCAATTGTTTGGAGCGACAGTCAACACCAAGTTAAGAGCCCAGTTGCTTTTCAATGGACAGTTGTCAGATCAAACTCAGAGTCTATGACGTTTTGGGGTTTGTTTTTCCTTCTCCTTTAGGTCACACTAAAGTCATTGTGTTTGTTGATCTATTCTAGGTGTGTCCGTGGCCATGGTAATAGCCTGCTAGCAAGGCCCCTTCTTTGCTTGCCCGATTTATAGGCGGTTTACTTTTGTTTTTGGAGGGAGTATAAGCGGTTTACTTTTATTTTTTGAGGGAGTATAGGCGGCTCACTTTTGTTTTTTGAGGGAGTATAGGCGGCTCACTTTTGTTTTTTGAGGGAGTATAGGTGGTTTACTAAGGAGTATAGGCAGTTCACTTTTGTTTTTTGAGGGAGTATAGGCGGTTTACTTAGTTTCTATTGAAATAAAATGTGTTATATTTTGTAATGGAGGTTTGGCTTTCTTTTGTTTTAAATATATAATGGCAAGTGGTAGTGGGTTTTAATCCCCACTTTTTATTTAGTTAATGGGTGATGTGGCAGTCTCTCATCATCAATTATAATAATATAATATGGACAGAGTTTAGTTCCAAAATTAGTTGTAGTCTAATGCTACAACTTTACTCAATAAAATAAATATTACTACATATTTTGAAAATCTAATAGTTGAACTGTATGCTTTTTACACTCTTAATACCTTTCCAATTTTATTGGATGTCCCTAAAGAGACATCCGATAAAATTAGATATTATTTAGTATATGATCATTAAGCTTGTATTTTATGCATAATTTTAAACTACAAAAATTTGCAATTTAAACAATTTATTGATGACATAGCTATTGATTCTGAATTTTCTAAAAAATTTGCAAGCATGGAAAATATAAGAAGAAAATGTAATACTTTTTTTTTTTTTTTTTTTTAGAGAGCCAGAAAATGTAATACTTAAGAATTTTGAGTAAAGTTGTAGTTTAAGACTACAACCAATTTTGTAACTAAAAGTTGTCCATATAATAAAACTTAAGATTCATTTTAGGAAACATCTTACTCATATAATTATATTTAATTATTTTTTATTATTTTAATTGTTATGTGTATATGGAAAATTTATTTATATGGAAATATATTAATTTTATAATAGCTATTTATAAGGAATAAGTAATAACTATTCCCTTTAATAAAGGCATAATCAAACTAAAAAAAACCTAAACCATAAGAATAACCATTACATTATAATGTCTATTACAATGTATCAAACATGTCCTTAGTTTTTGGTTTTGTTGTGAGAAAGACAATAAATAGTTTACAGTATACCAAACATGCCCTTAATATTTGGTTTTGCCATGAGGAAGACAATTAAGAATTTAGAGTGTCAATTTGTCATGAAATTTGGTGTGTTTTTTATTTATTTTGATAAAAACAAAAGTGTGTTAGTCAGTTAATTTAGTCACAAGGCGAAGTTTTATAGTTAGTGTACTGAAACAATTATTATTTTTTTGAGATAAAGTTTAGATTTAAAATTGGTTGTAGTCTAAGACTACAACTTTACTCGATATCTTTTTATTGGAGATGAATTTTGACAAATCCACCATGGGATTATATCTTCATCTTGTATCCTCTATGCTTGTAAAATTTTTAGGAAATTAAAAATTAATAGCTATCTCATTAA
Organism: Quercus lobata; assembly: GCF_001633185.2. NCBI lineage: Eukaryota > Viridiplantae > Streptophyta > Magnoliopsida > Fagales > Fagaceae > Quercus > Quercus lobata. The sequence continues at coordinate 55,348,343 of NC_044914.1, forward strand.
TAAATTGTTTAAATTGCAAGTTTTTGTGCTTTCAAATTATCCATAAAATATAAACTTATAGATTATATAGTAAATAATATCCAATTGATACAAAATTTGACATGTGTATTAAGAATACAAAAAACATATAATTTAATAGTTAAATTTTCAAAATATATAATAATATTTATTTTATTAGGTAAGATTGTAGCCTTGGACTACAACCAATTTTATAACTAAATTTTGTTTGTTTCTTTTTTTTTTTCTTTTTTTTTTTTTTTTGGTTTGATAAACTGTAGGAAACTTGTACAAAGTAAAGATACTTGGGCAAAGCCCAACCATATGAGAAAAGAAAAAAGAAAAAACTATAACAGGTAAAAAGAGCCATAACTTTCCATGCTTATGGTTTTCTGTGAGCAGCCATTAGCTTTGGTACTCTTTACAAAAATCCAAGGGCGCCATCCAAGATGCATTTTATATGCACATGTGAGAGAGAGAGATGCATCTTAGACCCAAATTGTTTTGGGCCTGAAGAAACCAGATGGAGTTTTAATAAGGCCCTTTAGGAATGTCTTGGACCCAAATTGTTTTACACATAGCAAGCTAAAACTAAAGGCCCGAATATTAATAAGGCCCTTTGCTATAGCAAGAAAAAGAGGCCCTTGTGTCCAAATTTTGACTGAGCCTGCTAGACATTGTCTACAAATATATCTTCTTGATAACATATGAACCCATGAGTCCATGACTTTAACTTCAACCCCTGTGCAAACTTTGTGCTATACTATATAGTATAAACGCTCCTCTGACTCCCTAATATATCAATCTGCAGCTGCCAATCATACGAATTTATGGCTTTTCATTGGAAGCACAAGCACTTCCTCTTCCTTCTCCATGCCATCAAATGTACCATGTGGCAGTCTATGGTGGTTTTGCATCAGAATTTTTAAATTCACTTGTGAATTGCATGTCATTTGTATACATTATATGCACATTTTGATACATGCACATGAGAGAGAGAGAGATGGGACATTTTATTGTAGAAGAAATATGTTAAGAGAACATCAAGAAGTGAAAATTTGTCCTAGTAGGAAAGTTTATAATTCCGAAACATACATATTTAGCCCCATCTATTTTCTTGGCAAGTCTAAGCCCTTCCAATTTGTATTCTTATCTCCTAAGCTACTAAATCAAGTAATTCAATGCAGGATACAAGGAACCCACCTATATGTATATATATTCACACTAGCATTAACAAGATCCCTCATTTCCAAGTCTCATCATCACATGGAGAACAACCCTCTTGTGCAATATCAGTGAATTGAACCCCGGAGTCATATATCACCCCTGACTTCCAGTCAGCAGGAAGGACATGTTGTGCCCAAATATACTTCCCATCATACCCTGCTGTGATCACAAACCGGAATTGCAATGCCCCTGATGGCACTCTGCTTGTGTCCCAAACTGCCCCATAGTTGTGGCTCATGAAGCCCCAGTTTGAAGAACCAACCTATGAAGATTGCAATAACAATATTACATCAGTATGGACCTTAATGTGAATATTTATTTAAAAAGTTAGGTAAGTATAATATAAGCTTTTGGCTCACCTGAGCTACATCAACACCAACTATTTCTGTTTGACCTCCTTGATATAGAAATTTCACTGCCAAGTAATTTGGTTTTTGGCTTGATTCTTCCACTCGTACAGCCAAATTCTGATTTTTGTATTGACAAGGTACCCTGGTTTATGCAACCAAGAAGATCATATTATTGCCCAATGAAAAAAATTGAAAAAATATATTTTTATTTTGAGTGATGCAAGGTTATTACAACTTTTACTATATTAATTCTATAAATTTGTGTGTCAATTTTATAAACACAAGACAATTAAAAAAAAAAGACATTTATGTAATATATAGTTTTTTTTGAGTAAATTATGTAATATATAGTTGATTTACCACAATTATGTTAATTTATAAGTATTTTATAGTGAAATTGAAAAATATGTACGGGTAGTATTTTTTATTTTCATAAGAATTGGACCGTTACTAACATTTAAAGTACTGGTTTTTGTCCAAGGGGACAATGGCTGAGGCGCTGAGCCCATATTATTATTTAAGGTTGGTCCACATCTGGACTTTGATACGTGGGGTAGGTGTAACACAACCACACACTAGAAGAAACTTTTTTAAAAAGTCAAATTGCTTAATGTTTATGATTATGGCCTGAGAGTGAGAGCTAATATTAAAATTCAGTAGTATAGATAAGCTCAAATCTCTCAATATTTGCTTACCTCTTGTATTCTACGTCGACAATCCCTAGTTTCAAAATGTCTTGGCCCATACCCTTCTGAGCCATGGCCATGAATGCTCTGCTGCTGACAACAAAGGCTGTTTGGTTATTCCGATTGAGATCAGTCAAAGTCACTATAGTTCCTTCTTTGGTACAATGACTTGTGTTCTTGCATCTTATCTGCCAAAAATGCCCCAATCAAAACACAGTTTCCACAATCAGTAAGTCCACAAAGATTTTCTCTGTAAGTTGTAACCACTTAAGTGTCATGTAGTGATTAGTACCCATAAAAATAGCGTTTATGTTATGTTCGTGTAAAAGTGATGTGAACAACATTACTCTAATCAGAATTTGACACATCAACCTTTCTTAAAAAAGGTTATGAGAAAAAGGAAAGTTTGTATAGGCACCTGAAAGCATGCACCACAGCCAGCTCCATCTTTGTAAAGAGAAGCCACACCAGCAGCAAGGTGTCCACTGTTGAAGCCTAATGCCACGGAACCATACCCACAAGCCCCAGCTGCATTATATCCACAAAACAAAAATTACCCACTTATTATTTCACAAAAATATCATCTGGGTCATTGCCAAATTTTGCTTTTCAAGATGAACAATCATCTGGGTTTAATCAAAACAACCAAACAAAAATTGGAAAAAATAGAGAAAGAAGTAAAAGGATGGAACAATTTGAAGCTTACATGAAAGTGCTGAAGCTTTGGAGAAATAAGAAACCTTAGTTTTGTGAACACAACGATCGCAAGCAGTTGAAGATGAAATAAGAAAGAAGACGAAGAAGCAAACAAAGAAAGCCATTGAGTTAGATATGTGTCAAAAGGATGAGAAAGGCATATAGCATATATAGGTAGAGTCAACACAGTAGTAGTGTGGACTACAGGTCAGCATTTCCAAATAAAAAAGTTTGTCTAATCTCTTTTTGTTTTTGTTAAAGACGTTTCTAATGCGTGGGGATGAGAATTACGCTGTAGATAGGAAGAAAAACACGCGTTTTGCGGTGAGACAAAAAGAAAACAAATGGGATGGGGTCTCCCACCGACTCTCTTTCTATGGCTTAAAACAGCTGTGCTGTGAGAAGTGAGAACCTGAGAGTTGTGACTTTTGTGCTGTGTGAGATACACCATTTATTTGTAGCTAACTGTCTATGAATGGTGAAATATGGATTCATGTTTATGAGGGGACACACTTTTTGCACTTTGATAAGTTTCCTCTTCCCAAATTTCTATTCCTCGGATCCTCACACTTGGTATTTGGGAAATGAAAATTGCAAACTATTCATGTAAAAGATGAATTTCTTCTATATTACTTGACTACCCTTAAATTTGTTTACTTCTTTCTATCATTTTTTTAACATGTTTTTTCATAAACCTATCATGATTAGTGTGTATAATTAAAGGAGCGTAAATGATAGGCTCATAAAAAAGTGATGTTACTCTAATCATAACTTATTACTTTAACGAATTGTAAATAAATATTATATAATTGTCTCTATCATTATTCAGTTTTGATAGTTGCTCTTACAACTTAATAAGTAGGTGGGATCCAGTGTAGGATATTTAGATGTGGATTGTTTTTGGTGAATAAACAATTGTTTTGAAAACATTGGTAATGATTGGATTGAGATTTTATTTTATTTTTTAAAATATTTTCTATTTAAATAACAATTGGGAAGCTTATACATGACTCAAACCTATAGGCTAGATATAATTTAGCTAGAGAAAGAGTCTTCAAAGCTAAGTGTGGGTAGGAAGGTCAATTAAAAACTTGGCATTTGGTGGTGCCTTTTTTTTGGGTGCTTACACGTTGGTTCAAGAACCAAAAGGAAAAAACATTTAAGGTGATCAAGTTTGGTGAATGTGATGATTCTTTTTTTGTAAGTGGAAAGATAAGAACAAAGTCTACACAAACCCCATATGCAAAGCAAGAATATTGCCAAACGTGAACAGCTTTGGTGGTGAGAACATTCTCTGTTATTTATAATATTATTTAGGTCATCCTTCATTTTTTTTTTTTTTCCGTTATTCTTATCATCCGTATAATTTTTCACTAACCGTATCTCAAGCTTTTCCATAGCCAATGCCAAGGTTTCAAATATTGCTTAAATTCATGCGTATTAATACAGTGTCACTTACTCCAACCAAAAATAATCCTTTTGTGGCAAAAATAGAGAAATACTCAAAATTTCCCACTTTTACAAAATGTTAGCTATATATCTATAATGTCAAAACCTTCACCTTAGAAAAAAAGATAAAGTCAAATGTATTAAATAATTCACATATATTTATCCACGTGATTCATTAAATTATTTTAAAAAATGACATAACTATTAAATAGGTCATATAAATTAACATTTAATTCTTCATATAATGAGTTGCAAAATTTTTCTCAAGAGAAAAATTATATTTAGAAGAAATAATTATGATTATTATAAGGACGTGCATATTCAATTGAATCAATCCTTTATTACAAGCATAATTATAGAAAAATTATGCAATCAAATCCATAGTAAAGTCCAACCATGTTTCTTTACCACCATAATTTCCTCTCAATTTAGAAGAGCAAAAGTTAAAGTTAATAAATGCAAAATGATTCTTACATGCACATACTAATACAATGGTACAGAAACACATTTTGCATTAAAATCGTGACTTGAAGTCACAATTCTAAATTGTGATTTGAAATCACGATTTCAGTGCAAAATATGTGTATACAGCTGGGTGTTAGAAACATGGCCCTTAATTAGAAGTTGAAAGTCAACCATTGTTGATGGTACTTCTTTCCTCATCAGTCATCACTACCTCTCTTTCACAAGCTGTTTTCTTTGTTCTTATCTTTGGTGTTTTTTCCAGATCTAGTCAAAGCTATAGGCGTTTTCAAAACTTACTCAAAAACGGGCTGCAGTTGCCATCATCATTCATCACTTGCGCCAATGGACTCTTGGGTGTATGCCACTATATGTGGTGGCAATATGCATCATCAATCAAAGCTTTAGGAGCCAGCTGGCTTACCAGGAAGGTGTGTTAACTTTTGTGTCAATCCAAAGAAGACGTGTGAGTTTTGTTGCGCACTTTATTAATAGCTCATTTGTTAAATTTTAATTGAAGTACGGTTGTACTTAAAAATATTACACTTTAAAAAATGTATACTTAAACAAATGAGTTATCTAAACGAAAGAACAGCTAGCAAATAGATGCCAAGTGAACCCACCATGCCTACAAATTTGCAGATATTAGTGTGTGTTTGGTTTAATCATTTGCTTATATAGTTTTTTAAAGTTTCTTTTTCTAATCTATAATAATATTTATCTTCTTCTTTTTTAGGAAAATAATAATATTTTATCTACTTTCAACAATCAAGTAAATAATTAAAGGATAAAGTTATCCTTTAGAAAATTTTCTCTTTTTGTATTATGTGACCGTTTATAAAACTATTTTATGTATATTAAACTATATGGTTGGTTGATTTTTTAAAAAAAAGTTATATGATTCATTGAATTATTTTTACCTTAATCTAAGTATATATGTGTGTAAAGTTCTCTCTTAGAGATTTAAATCTCGACCCTTGCTTCCCATTCTACAAGAACTTTATATTTATAGAGTGACTATCACGCTAATGGTGCACGATGGTAACTTTCACGTGACTATTTAAGAAATTTTCCTCAAAGTGATGTAAAAGAAAACTTTATACATAATTAAGTCCAAACCAATACTTAATTAAACAAACCCCAAACCGAATATATATAGAGCAAGAAATATTCTAGCAATGATCATTTTTTTAGTTTTTACAAGCATTGAACGAACTTCATCAAAAGTTTGCATAACGGTCTAATTATAAAGAAGCTTATATATCTTGAGGAATACAAGGTAGAGCTTTAACATAGCAATAGATATGTGGGGACACTCGGACTAGCTTCTCTCTAACCCATAAGAGCAAGATCCTATGGTTATGACTCCCTTAATTTTTTTATTTTTTAAATCTTATGGTTATGACAAAAATTTCGGCTTTATTATTCTTTAAAAATAAATAAAAATAAAAATAAAAACTTATAACCCTTATTTCTCAAGAGTCAAGAAGGTCCCAATTGGCAGTAGAGGTTCTAGAAGAGCAAGATCCTATGGTTATGACTTCCATAATTTTTATTTTTATTTTTTTAAATCCTATGGTAATGACAAAAATATCAGCTTTATTATTATTTTAAAAAAGATTATAATTTATAACCCTTATTTATTTCTCAAGAGGGTCCCAGTTGGCAGTAGCAAGTGTATTACCAGGAAAAATCAATAGGAGGTTTTTAGGGAGCCTAACAATCATGATCCATGTGCAAGATATCACTTAGAAAATAGTCATTATGCTGCATTATCATCAAACTACCCTAATTTATCTAAAATTATTATTTAAATGCCCACTACATACATTGTCTCTAATAATATATAGTCTATCAAATCAAATTGTATTCAAAATATTGAAAACAATGCTAACTCTTGGCCATGATGTGGCAACAATGCGACCACACTTACTGACGGCGCAGTGAGGACATTACAAAAAGAGAGAGTAATTTGCAGGAAAGTTGAATGTTTTGGAGGTGGAGAGGATATAATCATAGTAAAATGCTAAAGCTATCATCAAATACCAATTTTATTACAAACTACTTACAAGTTCACTAAGTAATTGTTAGAAACTTAGAATTGGCTAAAGAATTAAATTAACAATTTTCTAATAGTTAATATTTTGGGACGATCGGTAATTTATTATGGTATTAGGGTAGATAAATTTAGGTCTAAGAGTTTAAGATTTTTGAACAATTTAAAATTTATCACCATGTTTTCACATCAATAATATAATAAGTAAATTACCTTTTTCGTCTTATGTATAAAAGTTGATACATTTGTAATACTTATGTACAAAATTTGTTATATTCTTTTATATCACTAGTAATCAAATGGGATTTAAAAGATAAATGGTTGAACTCATATTATCCATAAGTAAAATTGTAAACGAGCCCAGTTTTGTCATATAATAAATGTTCAAATTTAGCTTGACAACAAAAGTCTAAAAGCTTGAGATTAGTTTGATTAATTAGTCAAGTCCAATTCGATCTCAACATCAAGTTCAAACTCGAACTTTATATCAAACTTTTAAAATTGAGATCTAACACAAGTATATTATCAAGTCCATATCAAGTTATCAAACCTATTTGGTTTGGATGAGGGGTCCAAACTCCCAATTGATTAAAGTTTTAGTGAGATATAGGTTTATTTGTTAAGCTTATATCAAGTATATTACTAAACCCATAAATGAGCCTAAACTTAGCTTGTTTTTTATTGAGCCCTAATGTTCACGAGCACTATTATTTAGAACCCTACTTAACTTGAAGTCAGAAAAGTGTCCCGTCAGACTACTCCAAAAACATATGTATTTATCTGATTTCATTCTATGTCCCACTTCTGTCATTCATCTTAGGAGTGTGCACAAACCGACTGATGTCGGCCCAACCAACCGGCGCCAACAATACCGCACCACTGCTAGAGCCAACCGATGGAGCTGAGGTCGGTGAAAGGAGGGGAAGTTCCGACGCCGATGTGGTACAGAAGTCTGAACGCAAGTCTAAAATCGATTCAAAAAACCGAACCGACTGATTAAAAAAAAAAAAATGAAAATGGCGACGTTTTGTGCACAACCTTAACCCTAACTCCCAGGTATAAATTCGTTATTTTCTCAGTCTTCCTCCTTAACTCTCTCAGTCTCTCTTTCGCCTTTGGGCTTTGCTGGGCAATGACTCTCCCTGAGTCATTGTCTGACATGTCTCTCTCTCATCGCCTAACCAGTCAAATATATGTATATATATTCACACTAGCATTAACAAGATCCCTCATTTCCAAGTCTCATAATCACATGGAGAACAACCCTCTTGTGCAATATCAGTGAATTGAACCCCCGAGTCATATATCACCCCCGACTTCCAGTCAGCAGGAAGGACATGTTGTGCCCAAATATACTTCCCATCATACCCTGCTGTGATCACAAACCGGAATTGCAATGCCCCTGATGGCACTCTACTTGTGTCCCAAACTGCCCCATAGTTGTGGCTCATGAAGCCCCAGTTTGAAGAACCAACCTATGAAGATTGCAATAACAATATTACATCAGTGTGGACCTTAATGTGAACATTTATTTTAAAAGTTTGGTAAATATAATATAAGCTTTTGGCTCACCTGAGCTACATCAACACCTACTATTTCTGTTTGACCTCCTTGATATAGAAATTTCACTGCCAAGTAATTTGGTTTTTGGCTTGATTCTTCCACTCGTACAGCCAAATTCTGATTTTTGTATTGACAAGGTACCCTGGTTTATGCAACCAAGAAGTTCATATTATTGCCAAATGAAAGAAATTGAAAAAATATATATTTATTTTGAGTGATGCAGCAATGCTAGGTTATTACAACTTTCACTATATTAATTTTATAAATTTATGTGTCAATTTTTTAAACACAAGGCAATTATAAAAATTAAAAATTTTAAAAAAAGACATTTATGTAATATATAGTTTTTTTTTTTTTTGAGTAAATTATGTAATATATAGTTGATTTACCACAATTATGTTAATTTATAAGTATTTTATAGTGAAATTGAAAAATATGTACGGGACGGCCTTCGGGACTTTGGGCTCTCCGGGACGGCCTTCGCCTCTGTCTACAAATTCAAGCACAGGCTATTTGTATTGAATTAGCTGCGAAAGCCATAGTTGACGCCTTAAGCTCTCAAAGCTGCACTAACACTATTATCTACTCTATCATGGAAGATTGCAGGCACCTGGTTACTCAAATTCCCCAAACGAGAGTCAGACATGTGTACAGAGAAGACAATAGATGTGCAGATTTCTTAGCTAAAATAGGCACGGGCCTTCAGAATGATTTTGTTATATTTTCTAATCCACCTGTTGATCTGCTTTCTATTTTGGAGAAAGATGTCTGTGGTGTTTCTGTAAACAGACTTTGTCCGGTTGTGTTGGCTGCTGTTTAGTTTTTAATATATTCCTTTTCTACCCAAAAAAAAAAAAGAAAAAGAAAAATATGTACGGGTAGTATTTTTTATTTTCATAAGAATTGGACCGTTACTAACATTTAATGTACTGGTTTTTGTCCAAGGGGACAATGGCTGAGGCGCTTAGCCCATATTATTATTTAAGGTTGGTCCACATCTGGACTTTGATACATGGGGTAGGTGTAACATAACCACACACTATAAGAAACTTTTTTAAAAAGTCAAATTGATTAATGTTTATGATTATGGCCTAAGAGTGAGAGCTAATATTAAAATTCAGTAGCATCACTAAGCTCAAATCTCTCAATATTTGCTTACCTCTTGTATTCCACGTCGACAATCCCAAGTTTCAAAATGTCTTGGCCCATACCCTTCTGAGCCATGGCCATGAATGCTCTGCTGCTGATAACAAAGTCTATTTGGTTATTCCGATTGAGATCAGTCAAAGTCACTATAGTTCCTTTTTTGGTACAATGACTTGTGTTCTTGCATCTTATCTGCCAAACATGCCCCAATCAAAACAGAGTTTCCACAATCAATGAGTCCAAAAAAGTTTTTCTTTGTATGTTGTAACCACTTGAGTGTCATGTAGTGATTAGTACCCATAAAAATAGCGTTTATGTTAGGTTCATGTTAAAGTGATGTGAACAACATTACTCTAATCGCAATTTGACACATCAACCTTTCTTAAAAAAAGTTATGAAAAAAAGGAAAGTTTTTATAGGCACCTGAAAGCATGCACCACAACCAGCTCCATCTTTGTAAAGGGAAGCCACACCACCAGCAAGGTGTCCACTGTTAAAGCCTAATGCCAGGGAACCATACCCACAAGCCCCAGCTGCATTAAATCCACAAAACAAAAATTACCCACTTAGTATTTCACAAAAATAACATCTGGGTCAATGCCAAATTTTGCTTTTCATGATGAACAATCATCTGGCTATTAATCAAAACAACCAAACAAAAATTGGAAAAAATAGAAAAAGAAGTAAAAGGACGGAACAATCTGAAGCTTACATGAAAGTGCTGATTCTTGGGAGAAATAGGCAACCTTAGTTTGGTGAACACATCGATCACAAGCAGTTGAAGATGAAACAAGAAGGAAGAGGAAGAAGAAGCAAACAAAGAAAGCCATTGAGTTAGATATGTGTCAAGGATGAGAAAGGCATATAGCATATGTTGGTGTATATATAGCTAGAGTCAACACAGTAGTAGTGTGGACTACAGGTCAGCATTTCCAAATAAAAAAGTTTGTCCATCTCTTTTTGTTTTTGTTAAAGACGTTTCTAATGAGTGGGAATGGGAATTAGGCTTTAGATAAGAAGAAAAACACGCGTGAGAGTTGAGAACCTGAGAGTTGAGACTTTTGTGCTGTGTGAGATACACCATTTATTTGTGTCTAACTGTCTATGAATGGTGAAATATGGATTCATGTTTATGAGGGGACACACTTTTTGCACTTTGATAAGTTTCCTCTTCCCAAATTTCTATTCCTCGGATCCTCACACATGGTATTTGGGAAATGAAAATTGTAAACTGTTCATGTAAAAGATGAATTTCTTCTATATTACTTAATAACCCTTAAATTTGTTTACTTCTTTCTATCATTTTTTTTAACATGTTTTTTCATAAACCTATCGTGATTAGTGTGTATAATTAAAGAAGGGTAAATGATGGGCTCATAAGAAAGTGATGTTACTCTAATCACAGCTTATTATTTTAACGAATTGTAAATAAATGTTATATAATTGTCTCTATTATTATTCAATTTTGATGGTAGCTCTTACAACTTAATAAGTAAGTGGGATCCAGTGTAGGATATTTAGATGTGGATTGTTTTTGATGGATGAACAATTGTTTAGATAACATTGGTAATGATTATATTGAGATTTTTTTTTTTTTTTAATATTTTCTATTTAAATAACAATTGGGAAGCTTACACATGACTCAAACCTATAGGCTAGATATAATTTATCTAGGGAAAGAGTCTTCAAAGCTAAGTGTGGGCAGGAAGGTCAATTAAAAACATGGCATTTGGTGGTGCCTTTCTTTTGGGTGCTTACACGTTGGTTCAAGAACCAAAAGGAAAAAACATTTAAGGTGATCAAATGTGATGATTCTTTTTTGTAAGTGGAAAGATAAGAACAAAGTCTGCACAAATCCCATATGCAAAGCAAGAATATTGCCAAACTTGAACAGCTTTGGTGGTGAGAACATTCTCTGTTATTTATAATATTATTTAGGACATCCTTCATTTTTTTTTTTGTTGTTATTATCATCCCTATAATTTTTCACTATCCGTGTCTCAAGCTTTTCCATAGACATAGCCAATGCCAAGGTTTCAAATATTGCTTGAATTCATGCGTATTAATACAGTGTCACTTACTCCAACAAAAGATAATCCTTCTGTGGCAAAAATAGAGAAATACACAAAAATTCCCACTTTTACAAAATGTTAGCTACATATCTATAATGTCAAAACCTCCACCTTAGAAAAAAAGAAAAAGATAAGATAAAGTCAAATGTATTAAATAATTCATATATATTAATCCACATTATTCATTAAATTATTTTAAAAAGTTACATAACTATTAAATAGGTCATATAAATTAACATTTAATTCATCATATAATGAGTTGCAAAATTTTTCCTTCAAATTGGTTTTGAGAAAAATAATATTTAAAAATAATAATTATGATTATTATAAGGAGGTACATGTTCAATTGAATCAATCCTTTACTGGCATAATTATAGAAAAATTATGCAATCAAATCCATAGTAAAATCCAACCATGTTTCCTTACCACCATAATTTCCTCTCAATTTAGGAGAGCAAAAGTTAAAGTTAATTAATGGGAAATGATTCTTACATATACATTTTGCATTGAAATTGTGACTTCATGTGATTTGAGGTTAAATTGTAACTTGAAGTCACGATTTCAATGCAAAATGTATGTATACAGTGATGTGTCATAAACATGGCCCTTAATTAATTAGAAGTTGAAATTCAACCATTGTTGATGGTTCTTTCATCATTAGTCATCACTACCTCTCTTTCACAAGCTGTTTTCTTTGTTCTTATCTTTGTCTTTGGTGTTTTTTCCAGATCTAGTCAAAGCTATAGGCGTTTTCAAAACTTAAAAACGGCTGCAGTTGCCATCATCATTCATCACTTGCGCCAATGGACTCTTGGGTGTATGCCACTATATGTGGTGGCAATATGCAGCATCAATCAAAGCTTTAGGAGCCAGCTGCCCTCACCAAGAAGGTGTGGTAACTTTTGTGTCAATCCAAAGAAGACGTGTGTGAGTTTTGTTGCGCACTTTATTAATAGCTCATTTGTTAAATTTTAATTGAAGTATGGTTGTACTTAAAAATATTACACTTTAAATAAAGTATACATAAACAAATGAGTTATCTAAAAGAAAGAACAGCTAGCAACAATTAAGTTATAAATAATTAAAGGATAAAGCTTTCCTTTTAAAAAAAATTCTCTTTTTCTAATTTTCTCTTTTGTATTATGTGACGGTTTATAAAATCATTTTATGTATATTAAATCATATGATTAGTTGATTCTTAAAAAAATTCATATAATTCATTAAATTATTTTTATCTTAATCTAAATGTGTATGTATGTAAAGTTCTCTAACCTCTTGAAAACTGGAAACTCGACACTTGCCTCTCACCATAGAATAACTTTTTTTTTAAGAGATAATTACAATATGCTGCTAACCTCGCAGCTCGAACCTTTTCCTCCCTAGACCCCCAAGCACTTTGTGCATGGGAAGGTGCTAATTCAGCTACAAAACCTTTGGCCACCATACAAGAACTTTATATTTGTAGAGTGACTACCATACCAATGGCGCACAGTGATAAAAAGAAACCTTTATACATAATTAAGTCCAAACAAACACTTAATTAAACACAAACCCCAAACCGAATATATATAAAGCAAGAAAAATTCTAGCAATGATCGTTTTTTTAGTTTTTACAAGCATTGAATGAACATCATCAAAAGTTTGCATAACGGTCTAATTATAAAGAAGCTTATATATCTTGAGGAATACAAGGTAGAGCTTTAACATAGCAATAGATATGTGGGGACACTCGGACTAGCTTTTCTCTAACCTATAAGAGCAAGATCCTATGGTTATGGCTCCCTTAAATATTTTTTTTTAAATCCTATGGCAATGACAAAAATGTCGGCTTTATTATTCTTTAAAAATAAAAACAAAAACTTATAACCCTTATTTCTCAAGAGTCAAAAAGGTCCCAATTGGCAGTAGAGGTTCTAGAAGAGCAAGATCCTATGGTTATGACTCCCATAATCTTTATTTATTTATTTTTTAAATCCCATGGTTTTGACAAAAATCTCAGCTTTATTATTATCTTAAAAAAGATTATAACTTATAACCCTTATTTATTTCTCAAGAGGGTCCCAGTTGGCTGCAGCAAGTGTATTACCAGGAAAAATCAGTAGAAGGTTTTTAGGGAGCTCTAACAATCATGATCCATGTGCAAGATATCACTTAGAAAATAGTCATTATGCTGCATGATCATCAAACTACCCTAATTTGTCTAAAATTATTATTTAAATGCCCACTACATACATTGTGTCTAATAATATATAGTCTACCAAATCAAATTGTATTCAAAATATTGAAAACAATGTTAACTCTTGGCCATGATGTGGCAACAACTAGGTGCAAGTTTATGAGCCACACTCACTGACGGTGCAGTGAGGGCACAAAAAGAGTGAGTAATAGAAAGTTGAATGTTTTGGAGGTGGAGAGGATATAATCATAGTAAAATGCTAAAGTTATCATCAAATACCAATTTTATTACAAAAAAACTTTCAAGTTGACTAAGTAATTGGTAGAAAATTAAAATTGGCTAAAGAATTAAATTAACAATTTTCTAATAGTTAATATTTTGGGACAATTGGTAATTTATTATGGTATTCGGGTAGATGAATTTAGGTCTAAGAGTTTAAGCTTTTTGAACTATTTAAACTTTATCAGCCATGTTTTCACATCAATAATGTAATAAAGAAATTACCTTTTTCGTCTTTTGTATAAAAGTTGATACATTTGTAATGCTTATGTACAAAATTTGTTATATTCTTTTATATCACTAGTAATCAAATGGGATTTAAAAGATAAATGGTTGAACTCATATTACCCAAAAGTAAGATTGTAAACAAGCCCAATTTTGTCATGTAATAAATGTTCAAATTTAGCTCGACCACAAAAGTCTAAAAGCTTAAGATCAGTTTGATATTAATTAGTCAAGTCCAGTTTAATCTCAACATCAAGCTCAAACTCAAACTTAATATCAAACTTTTAAAATTGAGATCTAACACAAGTATATTATCAAGTCCATATCAAGCTATCAAACCTATTTGGTTTGAATGAGTGGTCCAAACTCCCAATTGATTAAAGTTTTAGTGAGATATAGGTTTATTTGTTAAACTCATATCAAGTTTATTACTAAACCCATAACGAGCCTAAACTTAAATTGTTTTTTATTGAGCCCTAATGTTCACAAGCACTATTATTTAGAACCCTACTTAACTTGAAGTCAGAAAAGTGTCCCTTCAGACCACTCCAAAGCACATGTATTTATCTGATTTCATTCTATGTCCCACTTCTGTCATTCATCTTGTATCAATCCTTTGTTACATACCCAGTATGCTGCTAATCCTAGCTAGCTAAGCTTCAACCTAAAAGCCAGCTCAACCAAAAAGTAAGTGAGATGCCTTTTGTGTTCTAGTCCAATTGCTAAGGTACAAATTAAACATTACAAATAAAATCGTGAGTACTGATCCTCATTTTGAGGGAGTCTGAACTTTTAGTGGACTGATGAGGTTTTTGTCCACAACCCAGCTCAAAACAATAAAATAGCTGGAGCAACTCTATTATTTTTCATCGAGGAAGTGGATAAATGGCAATCAGTTCAAGTATTCAATAAAGTCAAAACAGTCTCATGAAAATTTCAGTGCTGTAAGGCTTGCTATTACTTGCATGCAACTAAAACCCCAACATGATAACAACACCTTCAGACTTAGTTTTAGGTTATATTTTCAGTTAATTACTAAGAAAGTAGGATATCCCAAGCTAGGTGGGAAATCCAATTTTTTCACAAGTCTGCTTCAAAACCCATTATAGTGCTTTATCTCAATTTCAACAAAGCATAAAGGTGTTTCAGTATGCACATATTGCTTTGAAGACATTAGAGAGACACTAAGTAGGTTGTGAAGGTATTCAGGATATAAAGTTTGTAGTAAACAGATATTATGGAAGAAGACATTAGAGAGACAATCACTTAAACAGTGTTGAAGAAAGACATGAGGAAAGTAAAATAAATAAATAAAATAAAAATACAGTCCTCGCCAAACGTTATATCCTTCTGTTTAGAATCCTGGCGGTTGATATTGTGTCATCAGGCTCATTGTTGATAATAAATTAGTAAGACTGATCAAATTTGTCATTGTCTATTTCTTTAAAAAAAAAAAAAAAAAACCCGACATTGCTTAATTAATTAGAACAAAACCATGCATGCTCAAGGACTAGTCTAAGATTATTTTTTTAAATGCCCTAAGATATTACACTTTCTCAAACACATTCATTATAAAACATTTATGGAAGAAGCTGATCAGTAGAACTAGAGGCCATTAATTTTGGAAACAGTTTGTAATTAAAACTTTGAAGAAATTAATTCAAACCTGTTGTATCAACTGGCACAAACAATGATCATCTCGATTCAAGGTAATAGGGGCTAAGTTTTTAAGTTATATAAGATTAAGAGTTTTATGATTCAATGATACTATTTTTTTTTTTTCCATGAAGAAAAATTTGTATACGAATCCCTGCGGCCCTTCCCCAACATTTTATAAAAAAAAACAAAGTTTAAAATCACTAAAAATTAAGACTAAGCAATATTTGTTGATTTAAAAAGTTTAGTTTTTTTATCATTAAATAAGGGGTTCAGGATAAAAATTTTGTTTGCACCATAAGAGAATAATTTTTAAGAAAATGGAAATCGTTAATGGATAAATAAAATAAAATAAAATCGGAATCTATATACATAGAAGTATAACAATCCCAATCCCAATTATTTGTTTCATTTTCCGTGAATTAGATGAAAAATATTAAAATACTAATTCAATTTTCAGAATTGGATGCCTCCACACTTCAATTTTTCAAGTTCTCTAATTTCCTGTATATGTGGCAACTGTTAATCTCACCATTAATTTGACATATTTTTGAGATGTATGCAGTATCCTAGTCACATAATTATTGTGTTATATTTTGATTATTTTCTACATGATTGTTTATCACATACTTGTTATGTCCTAATCATTTTTTTTTTAATGTTACAGACTCTGGTTGTTGCTCTTGGTTAACGACTAAGTGGTTATTATGACAAAAATATCAAATGTAATCTTTCTTTTTAAAATCAACTAATGCACACTCTCAAAAAAAAAAAAAAAAAAAAAAAAAAATCAACTAATGCACATTTAAACATGTGTCTTGCTCTAATTATTATTATTATTTGTTTACTATATATTGTCTTAATAAGCTTCCCCTTTGGCATTCAAGCCTTCAAATTGGTCCTAGTATAATTGTTGATTTTTATCCCGAGAATAACTAGCAGTTCCTTGCAGCAACAAATTCCCACCATGAGGCAATCCCTCTTTGACAAGGTTTTTCTCTTCTTAATTTATTTTTTTTTACCCAAATAAACATTGTAGTAGTTTTTACTTCATATGGTTAACCCATCTTATGTATTTGGCTCCATTTTTTTCTTTCTTTTTGTTTCCTTTTTATTTTTTACATCTTGACTATATAGGACATAAGGTTGTTTTTTACTTTGCTATCTACATCAGTTGGTACTCCCATAAACTTTGAAGAAATTATTTCAACAGTATGTCCTTCTTGATACCATTGTGATCTGTAAGCAAGTGTTTCAATTATTAAAATATTCTTTTCCTTTTGATTTAAACCTGCACGTCTGAATATATGGTAACTTTCATAATTGCTATATGTAGTATATTATTAATGTCTTTCATCTTGATAAGAATTTCATGCATTTATGAAACGTATTCCACTTAGACGTAACAAAGATTCAAATAATTTTGATAAAGATTAATTATTAGGAGCCAAACTTGGTCAATAATAATAACAATAATTTTAAAATTTCATATTCAATTGCTATCTTGTGCATTGTATAGTGGCTTTGAAAAGAATATGCAACCAATTTCTTTCATGATTGCTTCGTAATGCAGTGCTATGATGGTGGCCTAGTGCTCCCAAGGTTTTCAGGAATTCATCCAAGTATATTGTTCATTTTCTAAGGTACTTTCTTATATCCAGGATTTGTGATAAGATGTTTATTATTGAGAAGGATCTATTTATGATTAGAAAGGGGTTCCTAATGTTTCTCTGTCTAGAGGAAGTATGGTTTTTTAACCTATTCTCCTGTTAGACTGTAGAATTCAGGGTGAGGCATGTTTGGATCCTTGGAGTAACTAGGTTACATCCGAGGTTTGTAGGGCTGTGTTTCTTGGGGATCTGGGAAATAGTGAGTGCTTAGAGGTGCTGGTTGATAGTATCTCCAAATGGACGATCTTTCTAAGAGGTGGAATAAACTATCACTCTCAGAATGTGAAGGAGGTGAGTTTAAATTCCAGGCACAACACAAGTCACAAGAGTTCTCGATTGTGGCTAAGTTCTACACGCCTAGAATTCTGAATGTGGAGGCAGTGGCACGTACTTTTAATCCTATCTGGAGGTCTAAGAATGGGTTTCAAATTCAAAACCTTGGAGAACACATATTGTTGTTCATCTTTGATAATAAAGCAGATGTTGATCGAGTTCTACAAAATGAACCGTGGAGCTTTGATAAACATGCAGTGATACTCCAGTTCTATAATAAAACCCTTCCTTTACGAGATTTGGTCTTTCGGGAATCCCTTTTTTGGGTCCAAGTGCATGACATCCCGATTGCTTATATGAACCAAGCTACGGCAGAAGAGCTCTGTTCTGTGATCGGTGAAGTGCTTCATATGGCAGGGGGTCCTTCGATAGGCAGACAGGGATTTTTGAGAGTTAGAGTACATGTGGATGTGACTCAACCCCTCTGTCGTGGAAGAGTTGTGACGCTTGAGAATGGAGAACAATCATGGGTGACATTCCGGTACGAGTGGCTACCCAATGTATGCTACTGGTGTGGGTGTTTGGATCACGCTGATAAAGACTGCGAAGTCTGGATTCATAGCAATGGTTCTCTCAAAACCAAGGACAGGAGGTATGATTCTAGTATTAGAGCCCTTCCTTTCTATTCATCCAACAAAAATGTTGTTTGTGTGCCTGGATATTTTGAATCACAGAAACAGAGACTGAAGGAAAAGGCTTCTCACGTGAAGAAAGCCAGCCGGAGCGGAAAGGACGATCATCCGTTCTGGCCAACGATGCAAACAGAAACGGAAGGTGCTAATGTCCCGGCTGACATTAATGGCGATTTGAATTTAAATAAGGAGGATTCTTCGCCTTGTTTTCAGAGTCATAATGAGGCACGTAAAGTTGACATGCATAATCCCATAAATTCGGAGAGGATTTTCGGGGATTTGAAAACGCAGGAAAATTCTCAATAGCTTGGGCTGGGCTGTGTTGGCAATGAGACAAACGGGGGCCCAACTAGCTCATTCTGTGGACCTGATTTAAAAAGCCCAACCTGTGCTACTCCTTTAGTGAAACCGGGCCTGGTGAGGGAGACTTCAAACAAGTGGGTTAGAGCCACTCGATCCCATGCCAAAGCTGATGAGCTTATTCATCCAGCAAATCTAGGAAAATGCCATGCAGAGACTTTTATACATGAGGTGCTGGAAGCAAAGCGCCGTTTCAAAAATATTGAGCATGATGATTCACGCACAAGTCCAACGATGGAGGCTGTTCAACAGCCCCGCCCAGAGCCATGAGTTGGTTATGTTGGAACGTGCGGGGGCTTGGGAACCAACGCACCGTTCATGAGCTTGCACTGGTAGTGCGGGCACAAGATCCTGCTGTCCTGTTCCTGGCCGAGACTTGGGCAGACGAAGATAGGCTGGCGAAGTTATGTGATGATTTGCATTTTGACGAGAAGTGGGTTGTTCCAAGAGTTACGAGGGCTGGCGAACTAGCCTTGCTTTGGAAGAACACGGTGCAACTTACAGTAGATTCATCTTCCCTTAACTATATTGACGTCATTGTAAACAAAGGGAGGGATGACTCTTGGAGATTTACTGGTATGTATGGGATGCCAGAAACTGGGAGGAAGCATGAGACTTGGGATTTATTGCGGATTCTTGATCGGAAATTCAGATTGCCATGGCTGGTGGCTGGTGACTTCAACGAAATATTATTATCACATGAGAAGCTTGGCGAGGCATTGAGAAGTGAAGCAGCTATGAGAGATTTCAGAGAAGCTGTGGATGACTGTGGACTAATTGATTTGGGGTATGTGGGTAAAAAATATACTTGGCGGGGCAAACGTGGTGGTGGTATGGTTTTGGAACGGCTTGACAGAGCTCTAGCTACACAAGATTGGCTTGCGTTGAACCCAGCCACACAGGTGCACTGTATTAGATCAAATGTCTCTGACCACTATCCCATAATTGTCAAGCCTGAAGGTATTGTGGGAAGGCAATGCAAACTGTTTAGATTTGAACACATGTGGCTAACAGAGCGTAGTTGTGGTGATACTATTAGGGAGGCTTGGATGACTCACATGCCGTACTCGTCCTCTCAGATAGTGCTGGAGAAAATCAAGCTTTGTGAGGAAAAGCTAATAGAGTGGAGCAAACGTACCTTTGGTAGCGTGAAGAAGCAGATTGAGGAGAAGTCTAAACTCCTAGAAAGGGCTGAATTTGCGGCGGCACAAGGGGCTGATTTTGAAGCAGTAAGAATTCTTAGAGTTGAAGTGAATGAGTTGCTTGAAAAGGAAAGCTTGATGTGGCAACAACGAGCAAGAGCTTTGCATCTAAAATCGGGTGATAGCAATACCCGATTCTTCCACAATAAGGCTTCTCAGAGATTTCGACGTAATAGAATTGTGGGCTTGCTTCATGAATCCAATTCTTGGTGTACGGACAGATCACAGGTTGAGGACATAGTTCATGGCTTTTATTCTAGCTTATTCACATCCTCTAGACTAGATGGTGCTCATGCGGTGCTGGATGTCATCCAACCTTTAATCACTGAGGATATGAATAATGGTTTGACTAAGGAGTTCACAAGACATGAGGTAGAAATTGCTCTTAAAGAGATGGCCCCGCTCAAGGCCCCGGGTCCTGATGGTATGCCCCCTCTTTTCTTTCAATCTTTTTGGCATTTGATTGGAGATGATGTCTCTAAAGCGGTTCTAGATTGTTTGAATTCATGCCATATTCCTGCAAAGTTTAATTTCACCTATGTTACTCTTATCCCAAAAGTGAAGAACCCTGAAAAAATATCTGAATTTCGACCTATAAGCCTCTGTAATGTTATTTACAAGTTGATTTCAAAGGTGTTGGCAAATCGTTTAAAACCTATATTACCACTTATTGTTTCCAAAAATCAGAGTGCTTTTCAGTTTGGCAAGGTAATTACTGATAATATTCTTATGGCTTTCGAAACCTTACACTACATGAAAAATCATCAAAGTGGTAATACAAGTTTTATGGCTCTTAAACTTGACATGAGCAAGGCTTATGATCGAGTTGAATGGTCCTTTATGAAGGGTCTACTGGATAAGATGGGTTTTCATAGAAAATGGGTTGATCTTATGATGGAATGTATCACTACTGTCACTTATTCCATTTTGATTAATGGAGAGCCGTCTCAGGTCATCCATCCTAGCAGAGGACTCAGACAAGGAGATCCCCTATCTCCATATCTCTTCCTTCTTTGCACTGAGGGTTTGCATGGCTTACTAGCTACGGCAGCTGCATCTGGCGACATTAGGGGTATATCTATTTGCAGAGGTGGACCCCGATTAACCCATTTATTTTTTGCAGATGATAGCTTACTTTTCTGCAGAGCTTCGGTCCACGAATGTATGCACATCTAGGACCTTCTGTCTACTTATGAAGATGCATCTGGACAAAAGCTGAATAGAGATAAAACTTCTCTTTTCTTCAGTAAAAACATGGATAGAGGGATTCATGATTCTATCATAAACCTGCTTGGTGTTCCCGAAATAAAGCAATATGAAAAATACTTAGGCTTGCCATCCTTTGTGGGAAGAAACAAAAAAACAAGCTTCGCTTTCATCAAAGATCGAATCTGGAAGAAGCTTCAAGGGTGGAAGGAGAAACTTCTATCCCAAGCCGGGAGGGAAGTTCTTTTGAAGGCGGTTGTGCAAGCCATTCCCACATATTCTATGAACTGTTTTATCACACTTTGCCATGAGATTGAAGCAATGATCTGGAAGTTTTGGTGGGGTCAACGAGGCACGAGAAGGCGTATTCATTGGGTTTCCGGGAACTACAAAAGTTCAATGATGCAATGCTAGGCAAACAAATTTGGCGTTTATTACAAAACCAAGATTCTCTATTCTACAAGTTTTTCAAAACTAAATTTTTCCCGCATGGGACCATTTTTGATGCTAAGGAAAATAGAGGATCCTTTGCTTGGAGAAGCATCTTGAAGGGAAGAGAAATCATCAGGCGAGGTTTGAAATGGAGAATCGGGAATGGTTCAAAAGTAAGCATTTATGGTGACTCTTGGCTACCTGGGTCTCGGCAAGGCAAGATTTTATCCCCTGTCATAGATGGTCAAGTTATAGCCTTATAAATCATGAAAACATGAGCTGGAAGGAAGATGAGATTGACAGGTGTTTTGTGCCGGAGGAAGCTGCACTCATTAAGGCTATTCTGCTCAGTCTTTTCAATAGAGAAGACATCACGTATTGGCCCCATACCCGGGACAGTGTCTTTTCAGTCAGGTCTGGGCATCGGCTCTGTTTGGACCTTGCTGAAATAGAGGTCGTCAATAGCACAGGTGTAGCTGGAGTTACGGAGGTGTGGAAGGCTATTTGGCTGCTTCAGGTTCCAAACCGAGTTAAGAACTTTCTGTGGTGAGCTGGGAATAACTCCTTGCCAACTCGGGCCAACCTTGTGAGAAGAAAAGTTCTTGACGATGCGTTATGTCCGGATTGCAAGCTTTACGCAGAGGATACTCTGCATGCCATCTGGTCTTGCCCGAAACTGATTGATACTTGGAAAATCTACTTTGCTCAACTTCAGGCGACCACTACTCACTGCACATCCTTCCTCGACGTGATTGATAAAGTCTCAATGGAGAAAAATTCCTTCGAGCTTTTCGCAATGACAGCCTCTGCAATTTGGATGAGGCGCAACAAGCTCCGGTTGGGTGAAAACTCAACTCCATTGGGACAGATTTCGGCTTCAGCTCTCGATGCTCTCAAGGAGTTTCAGCAGCTGCGTCCTACACATGCACAGATACCACGGACAGCTCGGGCAGTACGATGGAGACCACCACCTGAAAATTGTGTCAAGGCAAATTTTGACGGCGCAGTCTTCTCATAGGTTGGACTAGCTGGCATCGGCATTATAATCCGGAATGAACAAGGATTAGTTATGGCTGCTCTCTCACAACAAATTCCGCTGCCTGCTTCGGTGGAGATGGTGGAAGTGCTAGCGGCTCGCCGGGCGTTGGTTTTTGCTAAGGAACTCGGGTTTGATAGAGTGGTTGTGGAAGGTGATTCTGCAAACATTATTACTTCTGTTAATGGAAGACTCATGGACCTCTCGGCTATGGGACATGTTCTATTAGATATCAAAAGCTTAAGTTCTTGTTTTTCTTTTATTTCATTTCAGCATATTAATAGAGAAGGAAACTGTGTGGCTCACAAGCTTGCAAGACAAGCTGCCAATATTCCTTTTTTGGTTTGGATGGAGTCTGTTCCACCAGACGTTTTTGAGGTGTATCAACTCGATTTATTAAGGTTGTAATAATAAGATCTCTACCCAGAGGGGTTTTTTTTCTCAAAAAAAAATCTTGTGTATTGTACAAGTCAATGATTAGTATATTATATGATAAACAGATTACACCCCTGAAGTTTGGGGTTGACTGGATTTTACACCCTGAAATTTAGTTCCATTAGCAATTCACCTATAGTTAGTTTTTGCTGTTAAGTGACACATCATCATACTAATGTATTTTATTTTTGTCAAATCAGTCCCAAAATTACGCTGTTTAAGTGATGACTAAGTGGAGAGTTGGTATGATCAAAACTACATCGTTTTAGGCCTAAACTTAAAACACATTACTCTAACTTAAACCACACCGTTAGGCCAAATATTAAATAAAATAAAATAGGAATGAATTGGATTCAGTTAGTTATGAATTGTATAAGCACAACATCGTATTCAATCCTAGTAAATGGGGAGCCTAAGGGGGATATTAGGCCATCTAGGGGCATAAGGCAGGGGTATCCCTTGTCTCCCTATTTATTCCTAATGGTTAAATCGTCAAATTCAAAAAGAAGCCAGGGATGATCTGATTAGAGGCTTTTCGTTGTGCAAAAATGGACCAAAGATTACCCACCTTTTCTTTGCTGATGACACTCTACTTTTTTGCCGAGCAGAGATGGGGGATTTGCGGGTTATTCAAGACATTTTACAGCCATATGAAAAAGCTTCAGGCCAAAAAATAAATAGGAACAAAATCACGGTCTTTTTTAGCAAAACCACCAATGAGGGAAGGAAGAAGGAGATTAAAGATTTTTCGGAAGTGAGTGAAGTAAGGGAATATGAGAGGTACCTTGGCTTCCCAACTATGGTGAAAAAAAAAAAAAAAAAAAAGCAAGTCTAAACTATATCAAGGAAAGGGTGTGGAATAAACTTCAAGGTTGGAAGGAGAAGTTCTTGTCACAAGTAGGAAGGGAAGTTTTACTTAAGGCCGTGGTACAAGCAATCCCAACCTTCGCCATGGGATGTTTCCTACTCCCCGTTGGCCTTATTCACGATATTGAGATGATAATCCGGAAGTTTTGGTGGGGGCAAAGGGGTGAGCAAAGAAAAATTCATTGTAAGAAGTAGGAAATTTTGTGCAAACCAAAAAATATGGGGGAAATGGGCTTTAAGGACTTGGTGAAGTTTAATGAAGCTATGCTAGCAAACCAAGTGTGGAGGTTATTAGCTAATCACTCATCCTTGTTTTATAGGGTGTTTAAGGCGAAGTATTTCCCAAATGGTTCAGTTGTTGAAGCAAAAGTGGCATCGGGCTCCTATGCTTGGAAAAAAGCATCTTGAAAGCTACGGGTTTGATCCAAAGGGGAATGTTATGGCATGTGGGTGATGGTACAAATATTAATATCTATGTAGATAGGTGGCTGCCTGGCGAGGGCTCTGCAAAAATTATTTCTCCTCAGGTGGATACAGCAAAAGAATGGACAATAGCTCAACTGATTGGCTCAAATGGAGGAGGCTGGAATGACCACCTAATTGATTCCCTTTTCCTTCAGTTCGAGGCCCAACAGATTAAAGGCATTCCATTATATTTGTCACGGCAAGAAGACTTTATTACTTGGCTAAGATGCAAATCGGGTACCTACTCAGTAAAGTCGGGTTATCAAGTGTTATATGAGTTGGAAAGTGTTGAAGAGACCTCGGCTTCATTTGATGAAAAATCTGTTGGGAAAAATTCTATATTACTGTGAATAAATTTTAGCAAGCACAGCGGAAGCACAACCACACAAAAAACACAAAGATTTACGTGGAAACCCTTTCTCCTTGAAGGGAAAAATCACGGGACAAACTCCGAATAATTTCACTATATAAAATAGAGATTACAACACTTAGAGATACAACTTGAGTAAAAAAAAACTCTCTTTTTCTTTTCACTCACTGCTCTCTTCCTCACTGTGTATTTTCTCTTACTCTTTCTATTTTTCTCTTCTCTCTTGCTTGCTCTCACTCACGCAGCTCTTCAAGACTGCACTAGTCCTCACACTTTGGGACTTTCACTTCTTTTCTTCACCTCTGCACTGGCCGAATGGCCTCTCTATTTATTTCTTCATCTTTTCCTTTCAGCTCTGCCATACCCGAATGACCATGCCTTTTACTTCTTTCTTTTCTTTTCTTTCTTCCTTCCAACGTGTATGGGACAAGTTTAACATCACATAGTCATTTATGTGGCTTGACTTTTGTACATCCCTTCATAAATGTTGATAGACTTTTGTACATAATTATAGAGGAAAAGATGAACCCAATTTCTTCTCTTTCGGACAAGCTCCTCCAGCAAGTTCAATTTGCTTTGTTGACTTCTTGCCAATTTTTCTACAAGCTCATTTAATGAGCTAAGACAAAATGTGGGCTGGAACATGGCGCAATGCACCCAACAATCTCCCCCTCCAGCCCACTACGGAGGAGATCTTCGATCCAACTCTTCAGTTAGAATTCATTCCGGCCAAGTCAACACCAGACTCAACCTTTTTCATTATCTTCACCAACACTGAGAAAATTTCATCAGAATTAATTCCTTTCATTCTCAAAGAATTTATTTCACTTTGGATATCCTTAATCCAATTTCTTGGCTCCCCCTGCTCAAGACCTTCATGATCTTTCATTTCATCATTCTTCCTAGCATCATGATATTTTTCATCAAATGTCACTTTCTCATTTAAATCACTTTCAGGTAGAGAGAATTTTACTCTCTTGGCTGCAACACTATTACTATCAACTCTCAACTGTTGAGTTTTCTCAAAAACTTTGGCTGCATTGGACTTTTTCTTACAAGCCCTCACATGAGTTCTGTACATGCCACAACAAGCACGTCCTCTTGCAATAACCAATAATCCTTTAGAAAGTTTCCATCTTCCATTGCCA
This sequence comes from Quercus lobata, assembly GCF_001633185.2. Taxonomy (NCBI): domain Eukaryota; kingdom Viridiplantae; phylum Streptophyta; class Magnoliopsida; order Fagales; family Fagaceae; genus Quercus; species Quercus lobata. Next base: position 55,374,539 of record NC_044914.1, read on the forward strand.
AGATGGTTACTATAACCCACTCGATCCAAAGCCAAAGTAGACAACACATTCATCCTTAAATCTGGAACATGCCGCACATCCTTCAATATCAACGTGCAACCAACATTTGTCTTGATGCACACATCACCAATTCCCATAATTTTTGAATAACTGGAGTTACCCATCTTCACAACACCAAAGTCGCCTGCTTTGTATGTGGTGAACAACCTTTTTGTGGGGATAACATGGTGGGAAGCTGCTGAATCAACAACCCACTCAACATCATTCTTAGCAACATGCTTACATTTTGCTCTTCAAGAGAGAGCATCAAAACATCCTCATGGAACACAACTGCTGCAGTATTCTTCTCATCATCATTCTTTTCATCTTTCTCTTCAGTTTGTTCTTTATTCCAATGCCAGCAGTTTCTTTTTATGTGACCCTTTTTCCCACAATGGAAACATTCTCTCATCTCTTTAAACTGAGATCTACCTTTTGACTGTGACCTGTCATTGGATTTGGCCCGATCATCAAGCCCTCTGCTTCTATTTCTGCCCCTATTCTCCATAACAAGAGCTTGATCTTGTGCATTGTTTGTACCAGCATCTCTTCTGCGAACCTCCTCACTTAGAATCAAATCTCGAATATCATCATATTTGAGTTTGCTTTTTCCTGCAGAATTGCTCACTGCCATTCTCATGGCCTCCCAACTGTTTGGCAAAGAAGCCAAAACAATTAATGCACGGATCTCATCGTCAAAATCAATCTCCACAGAGGACAATTGATTTGTGATGGTGTTAAACTCATTCAGATGCTGAGCCACAGGTGTACCATCCACCATCTTCAAATTAAATAACTTTTTCATCAGATGCACCTTATTGTTAGCTGAAGGCTTTTCATACATGCTAGACAAAGCCTTCATAAGATCCACTGTGGTCTTTTCCTTCATGATGTTGTGTGCAACTGATCTTGTCAGAGTTAATCGTATAACTCCTAGCACCTGTCTATCAAGAAGACTCCATTCTTCTTCTTCCATACTATCTGGTTTTCTTCCCGAAAGAGGAAGATGTAATTTCTTCCCATACAAATAATCTTCGATCTGCATCTTCCAATAGCCAAAGTCTGTGCCGTCAAACTTCTCGATTCCTGACGTCTTTCCTTCTTCTCCGGTCATTGCTCCCAGTCGAACCTATGCTCTGATACCACTTGTTGGGAAAAATTCTATATTACTGTGAATAAATTTTAGCAAGCACAGCGGAAGCACAACCACACAAAAAACACAAAGATTTACGTGGAAACCCTTTCTCCTTGAAAGGAAAAACCACGGGACAAACTCCGAATAATTTCACTATATAAAATAGAGATTACAACACTTAGAGATACAACTTGAGTAAAAAAAAACTCTCTTTTTCTTTTCACTCACTGCTCTCTTCCTCACTGTGTATTTTCTCTTACTCTTTCTATTTTTCTCTTCTCTCTTGCTTGCTCTCACTCACGCAGCTCTTCAAGACTGCACTAGTCCTCACACTTTGGGACTTTCACTTCTTTTCTTCACCTCTGCACTGGCCGAATGGCCTCTCTATTTATTTCTTCATCTTTTCCTTTCAGCTCTGCCATACCCGAATGACCATGCCTTTTACTTCTTTCTTTTCTTTCTTCCTTCCAACGTGTATGGCACAAGTTTAACATCACATAGTCATTTATGTGGCTTGACTTTTGTACATCCCTTCATAAATGTTGATAGACTTTTGTACATAATTATAGAGGAAAAGATGAACCCAATTTCTTCTCTTTCGGACAAGCTCCTCCAGCAAGTTCAATTTGCTTTGTTGACTTCTTGCCAATTTTTCTACAAGCTCATTTAATGAGCTAAGACAAAATGTGGGCTGGAACATGGCGCAATGCACCCAACAAAATCCCAGAGTTTTTGGAGGAATATATGGCAGTTGAGAGTCCTAAACAAGGTTAAGATTTTTCTTTGGTGAGCGTGTACAGATGCTTTGCCTACAAAAGTAAATCTGCAGAAAAGGAGAGTGGTAGACAATTCAGTTTGCAGCCTATGTCAGAAAGCTTCAGAGGATACTTTTCATGCCGTGTGGGGCTATGATACAGTCCAATCTGTTTGGCAGCCAAGTTTCGCTTGGCTTCAAAGTCAGAACAATTAGCTAAAGACAATATCGAACCTAGTGGTCATCGTGCTGTCTGCTTCAGCTCGGCTTGACATGTTTGCAGTGGTGGCTTGGTTCGTTTGGTGTTGCAGGAACAAAATAAGGTGCAATGAGCAGACCGTGCCAGTTAACAAGGTCTTTGACATTGCCATGGTGATGCTGACTAAGTTTCAACAGAAATTTCCTGGCCATGGTCCAAAACTGAAGCAATCTCCTGCTAGATGGAAGCCTCCAGCAATAGGGGAGTTGAAAGCAAACTTTGATGGGGCAGTGTTTGCTAACACGGGTGAAGCTGGTATTGGGGTTGTAATCCGGAATGAATTTAGGGAAGTTATGGCAGCACTATCTGAAAAAATTGCTTTTCCGTCATCGGTGGAAACTCCAGAGTTGTTAGCAGCAAGAAGAGCAGCTGTGTTTGTAGTGGAACTTGGCTTACAGCAAATCAGTTTTAAAGGTGTTGCTGAAGGGGTGATAAAAGCCTTGTCGCAAAGGGATGTAACACATTCACCTGTTGGCCATATGGTAAAAGACTTCAGGTCTATAGCAAGTTCCTTTGGGTCCGTTTGGTATATGTGTTTAAAAACTGAAAATTGTTATTTGAAAATATTTGTGGAAATATGTGTGGGTGAAAAAGTACGTTGAAATGCGTGAAATGCTGTTTAAAAACTGAAAATGGTTGTTTAAAACTACAAACCAAACACCCCCTTAGGAACTTTTTCACTCTCCCATACTAGGAGGCAATGTAACAATGTTGCTCATGCTTTAACATGGAGAGCTTATTTTTCTTTTTCTTTGTTAATTTGGATAGAAGATGTCCCACCAAACATTTTACAATTTGTTCATGATGATTTTCCTAGTTAATAATAAGCCATCACGGTCTTGATTCTCCAAAAAAATAATAATAATAATCTTAGAGGGTGTAATTCCCATTTTAGCCCCCAAAAAACCCTAATCCTTATCTTATTTTATAAGACCGATCAGTTTGATAGTCTTTTTAAACTCTTACAAAAAAGACGAAGCCTTTATTCCTACAAACGGAGAAAGCACGCAATACATACAAAAGCAACAACAAACCTCAAACAAAAATTAAAGAGAGAGAGAGAGCTCTGCAAATCTTTTGGTAGTCTATTTTTCAGTGCCTACAAACAGAAAAACATAATGAAATATCATCTCAATACATACAGAACAAACAATAATATCAAAGAGAGAGAGCCGCAAATCTGAAAATAGGTACGATGCCTTCAACTCTATCTTGTGAATAATTTCTTTTATTTTTGTGTCAATTTTAACTTTTATTTTTATTTTAAAAATATTTCCTACTATTCCATTCTTTTTAATTTCAAGATTTTTATTTTAAAAAATGATAGATAAAAGAAAAGCGAAAATAAAGAAGAAACCTTTTTAATTCAAGGGTACCCAAAAAAAAAAAAAAAAAAATGCTATGAAAAAATATTGTTAAGTACCACTTGGCACCGGCGTCACAGTCCTAGGCCTCCTCCTCTCAAAACCGCCGGACCTCCCACTTCTCCAAAATGCCCTCCACAATCTCCAAAATTCCCACCCTATCCTCCGCCCCAAGCTCCACTACGACCCCACCACCACCACCTTCTCATTCCTCACCCCCACGAATCCCCAACCCCTCCTCCAAATCCAGCCGTTTGATCTCCAATCAACGTCCCGGATCCTCCAAACCCTCCCGAACCAATCGAGCTCCGTCACCCCCTTCCGCCTCATCGTCGAGCACGAGATCAACAACAACACCACGTGGCGCAATCCTGAGCATCCGTTGTATGCTGACAAGGACGTTATTATCAATGTAGTAACTTATTTCTTCATAAAAATGTATATAAAATCAAGAAATAATTAATTGTATAATAATAAACTCCATAGTTTAATATTGTTTTAAAGTTTAGACTTTAGAGTCTAATTAAGACCCCAAATAGTTATTGTATGGCTTCAAATTATTATATGGACTAATCATCTTATGAGTTGAACAAAAAAAAAAACCAATATTAATTGTACAAAAAGCCTAACAAATAAACCCAATATAATTGTTTTATGGGTTTTTCTTTGTTTACAATAAAATATTGTTAGAATTCATTAGCACTTTAATATCCAGATTAGTCTTAAGAATTATGTGTACATAATTTTTTGATTTTGATTTTGATTTCTTTTTTTTATGATATATATGTATATATATATATATCTAACTCCTATAAGAAATTACAGCTTCGATCAGCTTCCTCGGACCCAGTTTGATTTGTGGATTGTGAGCAAGAAACCTCTTAAGGGAGAATGGAACTACAAAGGAAACAAAACAAACAAGAAGATGAACAAGTGTGTGATTTGCCTGAACCCATTATTCACAAAATACTCTTTCTCCTCAACACTAAAGATGCAGCCAGAACTAGTGTTTTGTCCAAGACTTGGCAACGTGCATGGACTTCATTCCCTCGCATTTCTTTTGAGGAATTGGATTTTAATGCTGGAGGCATTGAACAACCCAATTATTATCCAAAAACCAACAAAGCAATCAAGATGAAGAAGGAGAGTTTCATGGCTTACATAGATAAAACCCTTCAAAGCTTCCTTGAACACAACTCAAACATAGAGGAATTCACTCTCAAGTTGACCTACCATGACAAAGAGTTTGTGTTGCCTCGTGTTGTCAAATGGTTAACCTTTGCAACTGAGAGAAAAGTCAAGGTACTGAGTCTTTGCTTGTCAATAATAGATTTTATTGATGAACATAAATTATTAGGAAAACAAGTATATTACAGTTTACCTCAGGTTGTGCTTGAGGCCAAAACAATATCTGAGCTCCAGTTATCACATTGCAAGTTGGAGCCCTGTAATGAGTTTAAGTTTTGTCATTTGAAAACTTTGAATTTGAATGATGTCCATCTAGATGAACAGGAAATTCTGAATCTGACACTTAGCTGTCCTTTGATCGAGGATTTTCGACTAAATAATTGTCAAGGGTTCGAACATTTAATGGTGTCGAGTCTTCCTCGACTTAATTTGTTTCATGTAGTAGCTAATACAAAGGTCTTGAGGATTGAAATTGATGCGCCAAGTTTACAAACTTTTCACTACTGGAGTCGTTATTCATATGGGTTGGACAATGAGCATTGTGATATTTACTTGGAAGCATGCAAAAATTTGAAAAGACTATTTTTCCATAATATCATGGCAGTTGATTTGCTTGAAAATATAAGTTCAAAGTTTCCCACTCTTGAGGTCTTGGAAATCTCAGAATGGAAGATGACAGATATCGAAATCTCTTGTCAAACGCTTAGGGTGCTCACCTTAGAGAATTGTAGAGATCTTGAGGTGGTGGAAGTTGATACCCCCAATTTAGTTTCACTTCATTGCAGGATGAATAAATTGCCTTTCTATTCTTTTGATGCTCCAAGTTTGCTAGAAGTCGAGCTTAAATTCTATCTTCGAAGTTGTTCCAATCTTTGGTTTGATGAATTGAAAAAACTTGTTGGAAAGTTTAATAATTCTGAAGGTTTGAACTTGGTCATCCACTCCAAGGTACCTTATTTTCTCTTTTCTTTTGAATTTTTTAAGGGTGTTATAGATATAAATATATCCTTAATTTTGTCACATTCCTTTTTTCCTACCAGTGCAATGGCATTCTACTAGATGGATTGAATGAGCGTGTACTTTCTTGGCTAATTGATCTCACGGAATTGAGACCAACAATAGCCATATCTTCAATGGGTTTATCCAATTTGGTAGAAAGATTTTTGCTTGATAGTCATGTAGAGACCCTATCGATATTGTCAAGTTCCAGCAAATTACTAGAGGTATTTTAATTAATCCTCTCTCTCACATCATGCTTATGCAAAATTATTGTACAATATTAGTTGAATTCTTATGAACATTATTTTGTGTTTGCTTGTTACCTTCTTATAGGTCCTGAATGAGAAGCTAATCAATAGACTATTCAAATCAAGGTGTCTACACGATTCCTTATCTGGTGTAAAGGTTGTGAACTTAGATAGGGAAGAAGATCTTGAATTTTCCAACTGGATTGCTTTGTCGAAGTCACATGAAACTATGGACTACAAGATAACTAGTTTTAAACTTGAATGGATGTGATTGATGTGGTAGAAAGACTTAGATAACATCTTGATCACAATAGTTTATGCTAGATCTTTTTGTATTAATTTATTGTATTTTCTATTTGGTTATTGCCAATTTCAATAACTTAGGAAACCCATCATTTATGGTCCCACCAAGTATGGTGATCAATCCAAAGTCTTGTTTCTCAACAAAACAAAAACAATTACATCTGTAAAATAAAATCCAAGTCCATTGCTTTTTTATGATGATGTTAGCAACATAGGGACGACCCTTTGATTTTTATTTTTCTTTGCTATTTGCTGTTCCAAGTGGGAGATGTGATCAGTGGTGAGTTGTTGGTGAGTCCCACTTATGAGTACTAGTGGTTGTGCTTGTGTTTGAGGATGTTTGGTTCAGCTTGGGGAGGCTGAGTGGTGATAGTGCCTGTTTGAATCAATCCTTTGTTTTAGAGTTCGATAATAAGGCTAATAAGCTAATCCTAGCATGAACCTAAGCTAGCTCAACCAAAAAAAAAATAGTAGGATAAGGTACAACCATTACAAAATGAAGGGTTGTATTAACGGGCACTAGAAGCTCAACCAAAAAAAAAAAAAAATAGTAGGATAAGATACAACCATTACAAAATGAAGGGTTGTGTTAACGGGCACTAGAATGAAGGGTTGTGTTAACGGGCACCTTCTAGTGCCCGTTAACAACTTTTTTGAAATTTTCTGACAATTTTTTGTCTTTTTTACAGCTTTATCTCATTTTTTCAGTTTTATAAATACTGCTTGGCGTCTTTTTTGACTTTTTTCTAACATTTTTTTTTTTTTTTTGTCTTTTTTGCACCTTAACAAGCACCAGTCGGTTTGAAGGGAGTCTTGATTTTGCACCTTAACAAGTGGGAGATGTGATCAGTGGTGAGTTGTTGGTGAGTCCCACTTATGAGTACTAGTGGTTGTGCTTGTGTTTGAGGATGTTTGGTTCAGCTTGGGGAGGCTGAGTGGTGATAGTGCCTGTTTGAATCAATCCTTTGTTTTAGAGTTCGATAATAAGGCTAATAAGCTAATCCTAGCATGAACCTAAGCTAGCTCAACCAAAAAAAAAATAGTAGGATAAGGTACAACCATTACAAAATGAAGGGTTGTATTAACGGGCACTAGAAGCTCAACCAAAAAAAAAAAAAAATAGTAGGATAAGATACAACCATTACAAAATGAAGGGTTGTGTTAACGGGCACTAGAATGAAGGGTTGTGTTAACGGGCACCTTCTAGTGCCCGTTAACAACTTTTTTGAAATTTTCTGACAATTTTATGTCTTTTTTACAGCTTTATCTCATTTTTTCAGTTTTATAAATACTGCTTGGCGTCTTTTTTGACTTTTTTCTAACATTTTTTTTTTTTTTGTCTTTTTTGCACCTTAACAAGCACCAGTCGGTTTGAAGGGAGTCTTGAACTTTTAGTGGACTGTTTTGTCCACAACCCTGCTCAAAATCGTCCAATATCTAGTTTAACTATCATTTTTCATCGAAGAAGTGAACAAACGACAATGAAGCCAAGTTAGAGTCTCTAAAGATATCAATACTGCAAGGCTTGGCTATTACTTGCAACTAAAACCAACATTTTAACAATACCATCAGAGTCAGTTTTAGTTAAATATTATCAGTTTACTAAAAAAGTGGGATATACCAAGATAGGTGGGAAGTGAAAATCCCCATTTTCTCACAAGCATGCTTCACAACCCACTTAGTGACTTTTAGAAATATTATAGTGCTTTATCTCAATGTCAACAAAGTATGTTGGCGGAGCTACTATAAGAAGGAATGACCCTGTATTCGTGGTATGGGTGTTTCAGCATGTACATACTGCTTTAAAGCTATAATGTTTCTCATAAGCTTAGAGGTTGATTTCTTCCTTTACATTTTGTGAATTCTTTTTTGGTGGCTTTCAACCTTTGTAAGCATGAATGCGTGATTTAGATCGACACGTCAGAGAAGTATGATTCAAACTGATCACAAGTTAAAATGGAAACAATGTTTGTCAAAGTCAGCTGTAATCCATTCTCCAAACTAAATATATTTCACATATAAGTACAAGAAGACCCAGATTTTGAGGACCTACAAAATGGAGTATTTCTATATAACTATAAGATAATGGAGTTGGAAGCAGGGTTGGCTTGCTTAAGGCCATGCCCTCTCCCTATAATCTAATTCTGGAACCAATGAAGCAAATCTATATGCGCTTGTCTTTGTATCTTTTTTCCCAAAGAAAGGGTATAGTCACAATCTACAGGCTTGTCATTGTGAGACGTAAGTTTGCATACCCTTAGCAGCTATAAGCAAAGAATTGCAGACTTTGAGGAACAAAATTCTTGTCGTGTAAACAAGCCAGTAAGAAATATAATCCAAATAGATGTAGATGTCAGCTTGCCTTCTCAGTTAGAATTGTGACAAGCTCAGACCGGGCCTTTTCCAGAGCACTAGACAAATTCTCAGGCTTCCTCCCACCTGCCTGAGCAAAATTAGGCCTGCCACCCCCTCCACCGCCGCACAACTTAGCTATAGGTCCTATGAACTTCCCTGCCTGTATTCCTAAATCAACCACTCCAGGAGTGAATGCAGCAACCAAACTAACCTTCCCTTCACCTGGACATGAGCCCAATACCACAGCTGCTGGATCTTGTAGTGCATCCACCAGATACTCAGCTGCACTTCTTAGTGAATCAGCATCGGTATCATCCATGCACTCAACTAATACCCTGGTATAAATTTTTTTCACAGAAAGTAAAAATGAAATTCATGATGCTTTCAATATGTAAATATTAGTGTAATATTTTTGAGATTATATATTAAATTTAACTTCAAAAAGAAAAAGATAAGGACGCATTTGATGTATCTGGCTACTTCATACCTGTAGTTTTTATTAAAAATATATAAATGATGATTATATAATTAACAGTACCTCAAGCATGTAAGGTTTCTTGGGCTATAACATGCACCCTTTAATAAAGTATTTTATTATGAATTCCTTCACTGCATATCATTATATCTAGGTGAGAACCCCTGTTGAAAATTGATTAGAAAGCTAAGATCTTCTCTTAATGGAGATCCTTCTTTTTTATATATTATTCTTTTTAATTTGAGAAGGGGGAGATTCGAGGAATTCACCAGACATACAACCGTGACCGTCTTATCATGGAGGCAGATACTTGCCTTATCTTATTTGAAGCTCCCACTGGGAATGCATTGCTTGCAATAATTGATGCTTTGTATTCTGCTGCTTTAGCCCGCAAAGTAGAAACTTCATTTCTTGCCATCCGTAACTCCTCTAAGAGATTTTCTACCCTGGTTGTTACATCTTCAGCTTTGACCTACAAAAAGAAACTTCAAAATATTTTACAAATTCTTGTTCTATTCACAAAGGGATGTTTTAAGCAAGGAAAACATTCAAAAACTGGGGAAAAAAAGAGAAGATAACAGAAAACCAATCCACAGAATCCCTGGTACAATAAATTACAATGAGAGAAGTGAGGGGAGAGGATAGGGGTAAGTTTTATGTTTAATATCAAGAGTATAGAAGGACACATACTTTGAGAGTAGTACATAGATTTTTCATATGGTAATCTCTAGCATTGACATATTCAATGAAAGCTTCACCAGCCACGGCTTCTATACGTCTGATTCCAGATGCAATACCCTGCTCTGAGATTATTTTGAAGCCACGAATTTCAGAGGTATTGCTGACATGGGTTCCTCCACAAAGTTCCATAGATACACCAGGGACCTCTACAACACGTACCTATAACACGTCAAAGGATTAGAAAAAAGTAAACTAATCAACCATTTTGTATTACATGTCAAATATTTATGGATGTGAAAAATGTCCTGTTGAATGTTGAAATAAAGACATCTTCAGAGTTTTTGGGTATAAAATTTATAGTAAACAGATATTATAGAAGAAGACATTAGAGAGACAATCACTTAAAAAAGAGTGTTGAAGAAATTCACGAGTAAGGGAAAAAAAAAAAGTCCTTGCCAAAAAGCAAAGCTTCTGTTTAGAATCCTGACTATTGATATTGTGTCATCAGGCTCATTTATTGATATTAAACTGGTTAGTCTGATCAATTTGACCTTGTCTAATTGAAATATTAAGAAAAACTAAACCAAGCTCAAGGATAAGTCTCAGATTATTTTTTTAAATGTCCTAAGATGTCAGGCTTTCTCAACACATTCCCAATATGATATTTATGGAAGAGGCTCAGTAGAACTAGTACACAGGTAAGCCATTAATGTTGGCAACAGCTTGTAATTAAAACTTTGAAGAAATTAATTCAAACCTGTTCCCCATATTTTTCCCCAAACATTGCAATAGCCCCAGCTTTTTTTGCATCAGCAAGAAGCATGACTTTAGTTTGAAGAATTGTTGCAGCCCCAATCCAACTGTTGATTAATCCTTCAATTTCCACAAGCTCATTGTCAAGAAGTGGTCGGGGGAAGTTGAAATCAAACCTGAGACGATCAAAAGCAACCAAGGAACCCGCTTGTGATGTTTCCTGGCCTACAACTTTCTTAAGTGCAGCTTGTAGCAAATGAGTAGCAGTATGATGAACCTGCAAAATACCAAAGAATTTTAGATATCAAGCTGGAAGAGTTTCAAAAACAGATGTACAATTCCAGTTCTATGCATAGCAAGTTCCATTTAATAAACTTGTAATATTCAATTCTCTAATTTCTAAATCATTTTGAGCTTGAAATAAGCATGAGATTATAATTATCAGGACTAGCTTTTGGCCCCTCCAAAATATGAAGATTGTGTAATAAACTTCACAATTTTGGGGAAAGAAAAGGTTAGACCCAAGCCTGTACCTTAGCCCGCTGTCTCAGTTTTGGATCTACTGCTGCTTCCACTTCTCTACCAACCTCTAGAACTCCCTCTCTAATGGTACCCTTATGAACATATATGTTACCAAAAGATTTTTGAACATCTTTAATCTCCACAACAGCTTTCTGTTGGTTTTCATCATCGTTAAAATATAGAAAACCATTATCTCCAATTTGACCACCTGATTCAGCATAAAATGGAGTCTTGTTCAGCAAAACTTCTACATCACTTCCTTCAGAAACCTGTATCACTGGGCTCCCATTCACCAGCAGGCTTTCCACTACTGCTTTAGCATAAAGGGAGTTATAGCCAAGAAATTCAGTGTCAGCTACATTTTCAGCAAGATCTGCACCATTTCCAACATCGAGTTTAACAGCACTATGTGCAGCCTGAGATTGACGCCTTTGGTTCTCCATTTCAATATCAAAACCATTCATATCTATACTTGCACCACGTTCTTCAGCCACTTCTTTTGTTATCTCAACTGGAAACCCATATGTGTCGTACAAAAGAAAAGCATCTTTGCCAGATAAGCAAGGTGCAGTTCCATTTTCTTTTGCACGTGATAATGCATCAACGAGCATTTCATCCAGCAACTTTTCTCCTCTCTCCAACGTCTGTACGAAACGAAGTTCTTCCCTCTTTAACTCCTCAAGAATGCGGGGTGACCTGTCTTTTACATCCACATCAATATGGGTGCTTAATTCTATCACTTTTTCCGCAATGACTGGTAAAAATGCTCCTTCAAGGTTACCCCTGCCATCCCCCTTTATTCCAAGTAACCTGCCAGTACGGACAGCCCTTCTGATAAGCCTCCGAACTACATAGCCTCTACCAATATTCGATGGGAACACCCCATCTGATATGAGATACACAATTGCACGCAAATGATCTCCTATAATCTGACAAGTAAATAAAGGAGTCATGCACATTTGTCACAAAAGAGAAATAAGTTTTATGTAAACAAGAACTAAAAATATTTTGCAGTTGCTGAAAAAATGGCATACTTTAAGGTTCATCTTTATATGATCATCAGCAAGAGCATACGACACATTTGCCAATTCGGAGGTCTTCTCTATAATGGGATAAATCAAGTCAGTCTCATAATTGCTTGAAACCTGCACAAAAAACATGATTGTTAGTTTTGAAGCATATGGCATGATACTTGTCTTGCTATGCATGTGCAATGTTGGTAACAAGCTATGTTGAAAATTGATTCTCCCACTGAGTCAGTAATTGCATTGACATGATGAGAAAGAATGTAGTGCATTATTTCTGCGATGAGGCAAGCCAATGAATACCTTCTGAAGGATACGAGCCACACGCTCTAGGCCAAGCCCAGTGTCTATATTCCTCTGTTTTAAGGGTTCAAGTGAACCATCCTCCTTTTTGTTGTATTGCATGAAAACCAGATTGTAGAATTCTATGAACCTAGTATCATCTCCAAGATCCTGCAAATTTAAAACATCCAATAATTTAAATTATAAAAGAGAGAGAGAGAGGTAAAGACACCAACATTAACTAAATCATCACTTTTCACCACTCAGGGAAAACAAAAGACAAAAAGAAGAAGAGTAGGAGCTATGTATTGAACTAGAATCACTTGGACTTATCCAAAACGCACAGTGTCTAGAATTCCTCTTTCAGGATGGAAATCATAATAAATCTCTGAGCATGGACCACAGGGACCAGTAACTCCACTGGTCCAGAAGTTGTCATCTTCACCCATCCTCTTTATACGCTCTGTAGGAACGCCCACCTGATGCAAGATCCATGTTTATAGAGTTCAGATAATCGTAATGGCACTTGGTTATATTCATTTATTTTTTCAAGTTTTACCGTGAAATAATTTATGGAAAACTGCCTTATATAGAAGACAAGTTCATATAAAAAGAATCATCCAAGGTCTCATACGCAAGTTCAGGACTAAAGTTCATGTGAATATGTTGGCATTTATAAGACCGACCACATCCAAGCACAACAAAAACAATAACAACGAGAGTTTATTGTGTCACCTTGTGAAAAGATACAGATTTAGACACATAAAGATGTACATGGAAGAGTATATGTATACCAAAGAAAAATGTAAGTGCATAAGTAGTGAAAACTGAATAGAAGGTAATCAAACATGCAAATTAACATATAACTAATTATGAGCTTTTGTTGAGCAGACCTCATCATGCCAGATTTTAAAAGCTTCATCATCGTTTTCATAAACACTAATCCATAGTCTGTTGGCTGGCAATCCAAATCTGTAAGCAAAATTAGCATGTAATTAGTAAGTTTCTGGCCTAGCAAAACAAAATACAAGGAAAAAATATACTAAATTTTCTTCTTTTTTTTATCAAAAAAATAATAAATAAATGACCATAGACACACGCATGCAAGTAGCCTGGATAATGTTTTTGTTGCCTTCAGCCTAACAACTAGAACGTTTGCTTCAAACAAGGAGCACAATGTATAAATATAAATTAATGGCCCAATTACAGCACAAAACTCCATGCTTACTCTATGGTTGAAAGCTCCCACGCCCATTTAATTGCTTCCTTCTTGAAGTAGTCTCCAAAACTGAAGTTTCCAAGCATCTCAAAGAATGTATGATGTCGAGCTGTTCGCCCTACATTCTCCACATCATTGGTACGTATGCACCTTTGTGCAGTTGTAGCGCGAGGTACCTGTCTGGGAACCTGAACAGGATATTCAAAAGTTGTGAAAAAAAATTGATTAATTAAAAAGCACCATTCAAGAGTCTTTCATGCCATCTAAAGCATATTCTTAGAGTTAATTCACCTTCTGAGATTATGCCTTTATTCATGATTTCACTGGGAATATTTAACAAACTTGCCATAGTTTTAACAATAACTTTTTGCTATACCTTTCCAAGGAATATAGGCTTAAATTGAAGCATTCCTGCAATTGTTAGTAGAACTGTTGGATCATCTGGCACTAGAGAAGCACTTGGAAGAACCTTGTGACCACGGGAAGCATAAAAACTAAGAAATCGACGGCGAATAGAATCCCCACTTACAGGGAGATCCTTGGATTTATCCCCAATCAGTTCCTCATTCATGGGCTGTATTGATGCTGAAAAGTCATACGGTAAATTCCATAATCTTGAAGTCAGAAACTAACGGAGAATTTATAAGCTCTTACTAAAAGGTTATACACTTAAATACAGAAACCTGATGTACTGCTCATGCTAAATTGCATGCGACGTGCTTCTTTTAGATCACAATGACCACAGGGCAAAATACTAGGAGAAAAAAGGGTAATGGTTCTTGTAAAAAGACCTGCATAATCCCAAAGATCATTATTGCCTGAAGAGCATGGCACAATGGTTCAAAGTTCACATCAATATTTTTATAATGTAGCATTGCAAATTATTTAGAGTGAAAGAATTATAGCGTAAAAGTACATCTGTAACAATCAAGCAAGGAAAATGAAGATACAATATAAATAGAGAGAAATTCTACCAAGTTTATAAAGTATGGCCACATGAATTGCATCCTAAGTGTCATGGCCATGCCAACACTTAATACATTGACAGAAGTCACTCAAGAAACATAACAAGGCATTTCATATGAAAATGCTTCAGAATTATCTGTAAGCCCAAAGCAAGGACCTAATACAGGCTTGTGAAAGTTAAACTGAAGTAACAGAAAGTTGTTAAAAGAAAAGAAACAAAGCAAAGCCTTCAGCTCAAAAATCTCCATAATCCAATGGGAGCTATTGAAGATAAAAAACTTAATGATACAACAGGAAAATGAAAGAAAAATGTTAAGACTTTAAATCCTATTTATATTCCTAGTAAGTCGTATCAAACAATTGTAATCCTTAAAAATTTCACCCTTTTCATTATTAGGCTGCAGACTGCTAAACCCAAGTAACTTCCCAAAAACAGTAAAACTGAGCCCCAACAACCCCCCCCCCCCCCACCCCCCTTCACCAAAAAAAAAAATCTCACAAAATTTCTCTTCAGCTTCTTTTCAGATTTTCATTCATCCTTCAAAGTCAAACTAAGAATCTGGGTTTTTTTTTTTTTTTTTTTATCTATTATGAATATATAAATTAACTACTTCTGCATAAATTTATAGTGGGAACAATATATAGTTTACGTAAGAGAAATCCAATCTTAACAAACATTGGCATAGCATAAAATTTGTAGAGCAACGATTTCAAGATATGGACAAAAGACAAATTTTTTTGGGAAAAAAAATGGTATTATTAAAGAACTAAAAAGAGCACAAAACTCTTTGAGTGAACAAGTAATTCACAGTTTTTGGTCAAGTGGGTCTGCCACAAATGAATCAAATTGAAGCTGAAAGCTCAGTTATTACACTGAAAAGCTATAATTGGAATTGTCTATAATCGTAGTAAGAGAATAATAAAAGCAGAGTTGGAGAAGAAAGTACCAGTCGAAAGCGCAAGTTTTCTGTTGGGAAATGGGATGAGAGTCTTGCCTCCATGGCTGCTGTGCAGGGAGTGTGGGAGCTTCAGGCTTTTCATGGCACTCTCTCTCTCTCTCTCTCTCTCTGGTTTTTGGCTTTGATTTTCAAATGGGCGTTTATATACGTTGGTGTGGCACCAGCGGATAAGCCCATTTTGAGAGGTTCACATTTTTAGAGCTAATTCAAACTCACCCACATAGACAGAGAATTAGAGCTAACACAAACTTACCCACAAAGACAGAGAGAAAGAAAGCTAGTTAGGAAATGTTTGGTAACTGTTTTTTCTTTAATTTCATGTTTTTAAAAATAAGTTTTTATTTTTTAAATTAAAAAATTTGTTTGGCAACTCAAAATACATAGAAAATAAAAATTATTCTCATAAGGAAACTGAAAACATGAGAAAAACGGTTTTTAATTTCTAATTTTCAAAAGTCAATAAAAATATGTATTTAATTTAATGAATTTGTCTCATTTAAAGTTAACATTAGAGTTCAAATCCTAGTAACAATATATTTTAGTATTTTCTATTTTTTTTAAAGAAACTATCTTTTTTAATTTCAACTAACCAAACATGTTTTTTGTTTCAAAAATGCAAGAAATTGTTTTTTTCTTTATATTCCCAAAAACAAGTTTTTGAAAATTAAAAGCAAAAACTATTACCAACCATAACCTTAAATTGCTAAAATTTAATACAATTGCACCAAGGTGGACCGAAATAGACTGAATGAGCAAAACCAGACCAAAGTGGACTGAAAGGGACCTAAATAGACGGAATAGACCGAATTGGACCAAAATAGATATGAGAACATGTCATACAATATTTGACCATTAGAGAGAGCATATAACCAACAAATGCATCCAAATATAATTTAACATTTAATTCCTAAGTGAAACCTAGTCCTCAACACCCACAAGATTAAAATGAATCTCCAAATTGTTATTCAATTGATGATGCTTTGCCCTTTAAATTGAAGTGTTTATATTTACTTATATATTTTAGGAAAAAAACAATAAATCCAAAAAAATAACTAAAAATACATTTTTTTTTTATTTTAAAAGAAACTCAACACTATATTGTTTTTCATGAAAATACATAAAAATGAAAAATTATATGACTTTTTTCCTAGTTAAAATCTAACAAATTATACTGCTTTCATGTGTGTATATTATGCAGTGACAATGAGGTATATGAGAGAAAATATTGTGATATCCAAACATTTAAGACATATGGTAGAGAATCATAATGCCTACAACATCTACTACTACAATTAGTTATCAAATGCATTTAATTATTTTTTTGTCTTGTTTATTCATATATCTCATATAATGCCTTTAAGGATAATTCTTTTCCAGTTTCCATACCTCCAATCTTTCTTCTACAGCACAGATCTTCAATTTTTAATAACACGTATGAGTTTAAATATTTCAACAATCCTATAAAACATCGGATGTACAAGAATATTATATTCTTGAGAATTGAGATTGTTTGTAGCATACGGTAGAGAATCATCAAAATATTCTACCCAACCCACAACATC
Source organism: Quercus lobata (assembly GCF_001633185.2). Taxonomy (NCBI): domain Eukaryota; kingdom Viridiplantae; phylum Streptophyta; class Magnoliopsida; order Fagales; family Fagaceae; genus Quercus; species Quercus lobata. The sequence goes on from NC_044914.1 coordinate 55,391,627, forward strand.
TACTACTACAATTTGTTATTTTCAAATATATTTAATTTCTACTTTTTCTTATTCATTCATCTCCTACAAAATCCCTTTTTTTTTTTTTTTGATGAAATACAAAATCCCTTTTAAGAATAATAATATTTTTCACTAACATTTAAACACACACATTAACCAAAATGAGTCTTTTCAGTTCTCAGAATTTTAGCTCGGTTTTTAAAATTATTCCATGAAACCGTACGTGTATGGCAATGTATATTGGTATCTGGTTATTTAAAAGAATAGCAAGGTCCACGCATATGTCCTTATTAATTATTATATGACCTTATTATAGCTTGGGTGACTAGAAAAAGTGGAGTTTTCATCAGATATATACCTGTTTCACTAAAACGGTTAAATCTCCTAATTTAACAAATCAGACAAATGAATTTATTAAATTGGCATTAGAATCAAACAATATATATATATATGTTACTTTTGTGAGGCGGTCACTCTCTTAATTAACCCTAAAGACCAACCTGCTGCCCCCCTTCAAATTTCACAAACACTCTTTCTGATCCGATTTCACAAAAACACACACTCTCTGAAGTCTCAACCAACCAAACGGCAAAACCTTTACTCTCTTGAGCATTGGCGCTCTACCTCCCCCATAGCGGAAGCGGATGATTGGGCTAAAGCCTACTTTATAGCCAATTTTGTTTAAGCCCACTTTAGAGCCATAAATAAAGACCTAACCTGCTTCACCTTCAGATACAAGCTCTCTTTCCCTAACCTTTCTGGCGTTTTTTTACGGTTTCCTTCACACACGCTCATACTCCCTCTAGCCCTTACCTTCTCTTTCTTAGCCAACCAAAACCTCTCTCTGTCTCTCTCATCCCAAAGCTCTCTCATATGGAGGAGGAGGAGAATGGTTGGGCTATGTCCGACCTAAGGGAAACTGAGATATGTGTCCTTGGAAAATACAACACTGATAGATATGTAAAGTGTTATGTGATTAAGGTCCCAGACCCTGATGCCTGTCCTCATCCATCTTATTTTTCTTGTCCGTTATTCAAACTAAAGGAGAAGAAAAAGCAGCCAAGCTTCAGCCCCAAGGAGCTCAATCCTTTGAAATTAAATGAGGAGAAAAAACCATGGCCATCCCAATACTTCGCAGTGTTGGGGAACCATCTCTACGCTCTAGGTGGTGTAATAAAAACCCGCAAAACGGATGTTTGGATCCTGGACTTCACCTCTCCTCACAAAGGGTGGAAGGCTGGACCACCAATGAATTTCCGTCGACGCGACCCTCAAATGGTTGTCGTCGATGGGAAAATCTTCGTATTTGGTGGTTTGCGCTTTAAACTGAAAGGTAACTCCGGCTGGATGGAGGTATTTGACCCACTTTCCCAAACTTGGGAAAGCCTCCCGAATCCACCTTCCTATATTGATGATGAGGATGATATCTTACATGCTGTCTTGGAGGCCAAACATGAAATAGTTGTAGCTAGACCTTGAGACTCTGGTTCTGGGAATGCCAATTTTTATAGCTACAATGTTGTGGGTGGTTTTTGGAAAAACTTAGAGCCCAAGCCTTCAAAACGTGCGTTATGTTGTGATGGAAGAGCAATAGTCGTGGGCAATACACTCTATTGGGCTACCTTCCTAAGCCGTGAGAGTGAGCACTGCACCCTATACTATCACGATTTAGAGAAGAATGTGTGGCTTGAAGAATGTCTGTGCACCAGCAAAATTTTGGCAGAGTATGAATTTCTTGATGCTACATTTCGTCCTGGTTTCCTTCATTTGTGTGATAAAAAATTCTGTCTTATCTTGCGATCTGGCTACCCAACACCGGAGGACCCTTTTGTGAGTGTAGAATTTCTTTATTGTATTATACTTGATCTTTCTCCGGATGAAGGTTCCTCGCAGTGGAATATCTCTATTTTGTCTGTTCAAAAATACTTATTGAATAAGTATCTGAATTTGTTGGATTGCCTGATTTTGTGAGTTTACTGCTTTCTCTCTATACTATTTTTCTTTTTATATATTATTCTAATTAGTGGTACCAAATGTATTCTAAAAATTTAGCTATACATAGATATATACAATATCCTAAAAGTTTACAAGATACTAAGAGGCTTGCTTTTGATGCTAATGAAGAAGTTAACCCATGGCTTTCTATTTGTGATTTACATCTTGCAGGGATAGTGGAGTTCATACAACGAAGAAGAAACGAAAGAGGAGATCAAACGATGCTCTAAGAAAAAAGAAGAGATCAAACAAGGGCATACCTTAAGGATGTAGGATGTAGTACTATACAGGTATTCTACTTTCTAATAGAAAGTAAGTTGCATATATAAACGGTTTGCATACATTAATGATGTTGTCATACTAGTTTTACATTTTTAACATAGAAGACTTACTGGACTTTGAATGTATTGTAGATATGTATTTTTAACATAGAAAACTGGACTTTGAATGTATTGTAGATATGTTTGTTGGCCAAAATAGTCAAATATCACTTTTTTAAAAATATTTTACAATTTATCACTATTTGTAAAATATTTAACAATTTACCATTTTTTTTTTTAAATTTGATTTTGTGAAAATCGAGTTTTCCATGGTACTCGAGTTCATGGAACTTGAGTACCAAGAAAAAATTTTGAAATTTTTTTTACGTAACTCGAGTTCCATGAACTCCAGTTACATCTAAAACTTTAAAAAATATTTCATGCTCGAATACTATGGAAAACTTGATTTTCACAATATCGAGTTTTAAAAAGTTGGTAGATTGCTATGTTTCACAAACAATGGTAGATTCATACCTATTTTTTCAAACAATGGTATATGGTTATTTTGGCCTATGTTTGTTATTTCCTTCTTTCTTTATATTTTTGGGTGGCATTGTAAAGTGGATGAGTGGATTAGTAGGATTAACCGACATGAATAAATTGAGCATTAGGTTTATGGGTGTTATTTCTATATAATTTCACATAGATCTGAGGGTGCTAGACTCAATCTTGACTACTGAGTCGCATGATATTATAAATTGCTGAAGACAATAATAATAAACAAAACAGAAAAGAGCATAGATCAATAAAAGATCAACCTCGTCACAATAATCTTGAAAGTTTGTGACGTGGCATTTTTGTTTCCATGGATTCCATGCCCATTTTTTTATACCAATGTGGGAAATAACTAGCACAGGTCATGAAGTCGGACTCTGAATCCAGTAACCCGATTGAATTCAAATTTCGGTGGGTCCTGACTATACATTTTCTTTAAAAAAAAAAAAGTATTTGTACAGTAGTTTTTATGCAGTCACACCTAGACACCTGTAGTCTTTGTAGTTTGAGATTCTTATAGTAATTAAGTTCGACTAATTAACAACATTGACACATTGGATTAACTAAAATGTTATTTTTTCAATGCCATTAGATCTTTGATTATCATGGTATCATGTTTCTTTTAATTAATTTTTTTTGCATTTGATTATGTAGTACCTTTTTGCTGACAGGCATGAGACTAGTGTTCTTGCTAATTCATGGGTTGCAATTTCCAGCATGGTTAGGCAGAGGCCACGACTTTTGCTGTTTGTGGTTTTGTGTAATTATGTAGTACCTGGTGAACTACTTAAATTTCTTGGTTTATTTAGAATCATTATAGAAGTGGTTTTGTATAATTCTAAAGTCCCTGACAAACTTCTAGGCTTATTTAAAATCTTTATGGATATTCATATTCTAGACTTAGTTGAAACTTATGATTATGATTGACATGAATGTTTCAGTTTATGTTGAATTTTCTATTATATTCTACCTATGTGAAAAGATATGTTAAAAGCTTGACCCTTCCATCTGCTTTGATTGAAAGAAAAAAAAATATTTTTAAAGTAGTTTTAATGCAGTCATAGCTAAACACCTTGTAGTCATCATTAGATTAACTAAAATGTTATTTTCAATGCCATTTAGCTCTTTGATTATCATGGTATTTTGTGTTTAAATATTTCTTTTAATTTATTTTTCTTTGTTTGACAGACATCATTGCACAGGAATTCCAAAGCTTAATTATAATTTGGGTAAATTCCAAATAACTATCCTGAGATTTAGGGAAATACCAAACACATCCAAAACAATTAAAAAGCAACCATTTTAGTCTTTAGAGATAAACACCGTTATCATGCAGTTTGTTCACTCCACCCAAAACAAAAGCTGCACAACTTTTTTTCCATTTCCAAGATTGAATGTTCAGAAAGGTACCCCAAACTCATTTGTTCCCGCCAAGCCTAAATGCATTTTGCAAATGCAAATGCAAATGCAAATGCATTCTAGTTTTAGTCCATTTTAGTCTAGCTATGAGACACATTGTTTGATAATAAATAAATGCAATTTTATTCCAAACAAACTCAATTAAAATGCAAATGGTCCAGCAAATCACTTGTGAATGATCAAATTCTTTACATACCAAAAACTAAAACTTAGAAGAAAAAAAATCCAAGATTACATGCCACAAGAGTTGAAATTAGTCAAATTACTAAGAAAAAGAGCCAAGTTGCTAAAAGAAGAATCTGCAAAAAAAAACCAGAACAAAAACTAAATCAACTATTTTTAAAGTAATTAATACTTCTTCCATTACAAGAAGTTTAGCTATATTTTGATATCAAGAACTAATTTGCACCTTTCTTCCTATTAAAACTTCATTAGAAGCCATCTTTCTCTTTGCTCAGTCTGAAATATTTTTTTGAGTGAGAGATGAAATTCTAACTCTAATGAAGTCCAAAACGAACCATTAAACCAATTGACTTGGGTTACTTTCTTCTAGTTTATATTAAGAGCCCTTTATTTGTCGTGGGAAGTGCAAAAATGATGAAAACGTGTTGGACTTAAATGTGATGATTTTGGCCTAGCGGGAACATTTGGTGTGGGGTACATTTTCTGAACTTGTTGCCTTGGAAATGAAAAAAAAAGGGGCAAATTTTGTTATGTAATGAACAAATGATTTGTAACCGCATTTGTGTTTTAGGACTAAAATGATTGCTTTTTAATTGTTTAAATTGTGTTTAGTATTACCCTAAATTTCAGGGCAGTTATCTGGAATTTTACCCTTATAATTTTGGTTTCTTACTTGATTATGTCACACCTCATACCTTTAAAATTGACAGTCTACGATTTGTTGCATAGACTGTCAATCATAAAACCAAAGGTTACGTATGTGTCAAGAGTTTTTTACCCCAAAAAAAAAAATTGTCAAAGAGCAAGTGACTGATGGGGTTGTGGTGGGTATGCATCATGCATGGTGGTGGGGTCAGTTGGGTTATAGAAAGAGGATTGAGAGGTATTGCACGGGGTGCAATAGTTCTAATATCAACCATTGATTTAATCCAATCGTTGTAAAGGGTTGCCACGTCATCGATCCGTGTCTCACTATTTTTTTTTTCTCCACTTTCTCACCCAATTTCAAAAAATTTCTCTCTTCCACCAAATCTTGCCGTACGCGGGACACCAGCGTCGAATCTCCATGATCATGGCCACAAATGAAAGCTTCTGAGGCCCACACGACCACCACCAGCGGTGCTTGCGGGCCTGACCTCCTCTCTCAACATCTCTCTGTGGCTAAGCTTCTGCTTGCCCCTTCTCAGCGGCGTCACCAGTGCCGGTGGCCGTCAGGTTCTCTCTTTCTCCTTAATTTATTTTCTCTTCCTTTTTTTCTCTCTTTATGTTTGCTTTTCAGACATGATTGAAACTCATGGTTTTTTTTTTCTTTTTTTTTTTTTTAGTTTGATATTGGGTTTTCTTTATGCATGTGAAGTCTGGTGATTTTTCTTGGGTTGGATTTTTTGGGTATGGCAGAATGTTCAATTGGCAGTACTCCTGTTTTGGTTAATTTCTGTTGTTTTGGTATGTGGGTTTTTTTTCCTCCTGTTTGCTTACTCATTTTGGGGTAAAAGGGATGAGATTTACTCTTCTAATAATGTGACTTTATTTGTTTATTAGATATTATTTCATTTGTTTATTAGATATTCATATTTCTGTTGGATATGTGCATACTTGTTTATTTTCTTTTATAGAGATCTATAATCTTCTATTGGTCTTTTTCTGTCTGAATTCCTCTGTTATTAGCTAGTATTTCTTTTTTTTTTAGTAATGTGCACAAATATTTTGTCTTTACATTCTTGCATTTGGGTTTCCTTTAGTTGCAGAGAAAAGTTAAAGATGACTAACACCTTATGCACGGTCAAATGTTACACTTTTTTACCTCTCAATGATTCAATAGCTCATAAAAATTATTGTATTGTGCAACAGTGGGAGCAACAAGAACATTTCACTAATACCTCTGTCTTGTTCTTGTTTCTTTTATTTTCTTTGGATTTTAGACTTTTCATGACTGCATAGCCTAGGAAATGAAATAAAAACTTCTTTTCAGTTAGCTTACTACTACGTATATGGCCTTTTTTTTTTCTCTTGAACATGGAGTAGTATAGGTCAAAGAGTTTCTAGATAATTTGTGCGAAATGCACCCACAAAGAGATGGAAATCAAAATTTTGGTTTTGTGTTAAAAGGATTTTCCAATGGTTAAAATAAAGTTGTTGGTCACATTGTGATTTTTGTTTCCTTAAATTCTTGTATATACAAAAGAACAACATGCTTGTTGAAATTCCATTTTGATTACATGGGTGGAAGTAAAAGGGGCTCTCTGTCAATAGTAGAACAACAAATCTCTTTAAGAACTGGAAATATTTATGCTAGCAAAACCTATGGAGGGTTTGGGGAAGTTGTAATTCCAAGATTTGTTAAATATATGTAAAAGTTAAAAATAAATAATTCTTTTAGATTGGAACATTGAAAGCTACTAGGTTATGTAGGCTTCTTTAAATTTAAAAGGTTTACATTGCTTATGTCTATGCATGTGATGTGTGGCTTAGTTATGAACTTATAATTACATTCATAATGTACAGTCAAGAAGCAGGAGGCACACCACCTGGAACTTAATGAGCAGGTCATGCCATTTAAGGTTGTCGAAGAACTTGATGATCCTGAAGCTTACAAGACCTTCTTCTTCTTCTTTTCTTTTGTGGGAATTGTGTATTGCGAATTTATGATGATGGGAAGATTTGTTTCTTGTTAACAAATTGTATATTTCAACAAAACAGTTGTTATATGGCCTTGTGGTCAAAGTGTACATTCTAAAAAAGTTTTGTTAATTTTTAGATCAAATTCATTTCTTGTCTACTCTCTTGAATTAAATTTTGATTGTAAAATTGGCCAAGCATTCTTTGAAGATTCTTGATATGTATTCCTTGTTTTCAAAAGAATAGAGTCAAGTAAAACACTTCAATATAATTTGTGTTTTGGAGTCATTGTCTATATTAGTACTTGCTCCAAGCAAATTCATACACAAAAAACAACTCCATTTAGTCTAGATAAAAATTCGAAATGCATTAAGAAAGCTTATAACACAAACAAAATTGTATACATTACATATATTTGTCAACACAAAATCAGCTTAGTAGCACAAAATTAGCTATAACATGAAGATGCAACAACTTGCTCAGCTATTCAATTCCGTAGCAACAACAGAAACGCAAAAACACAACTGACAACACCCTGGCCAGAACAAGTCCATTTCATACTGTTTTTTTTTTCCCCATTTGCAAAAGACATATGGTGATAAATCCAAGATACGTTATTGTTGACAAAGCCATTAGTTGATTCTTGGATTGCCCATAGACAAGATTGGAAATGGAATTGGCCAATTGAAATTGAAAAAACAAGAACTTGATAGTCTTCTTGGTGCAGGAAGTGAAACGAATCAACCGTTAACTCTATTCCTCACCTTAGCTAGAGCCTAGATCCTTCTCTTGTTAGCATGAAGTGAAAAGAATCAACCTATTGGGGGAGCATCCAGGTGCATTTCACAATCTGATGACCTCCCTCAAGACTGCACAATATGCATATAAATTAGCTTAACTTTAAAGTTTCAAATAGATTTTTTGACAAACATCTTCTGCGCATTTCCAAATCAACTTTAAAATAAAATAAACATGATAGTAACAAACTAAGACAATGAGAGAAAACTATAAAATATAACAAACTAAGACAATGAGAAAAAACTGATACATCGTGATAGATTCCAATTTCAGAAATTATTATTAAGCTAAGAAACATAGTAATGTTTCAATGAAAGAAACTAAGAAAGTCATTGCCTAACGCCTATAAATGAAAGAAAATAATCTTTTGTAAAGAAGTCAAGGGAAGAAAAATAAAATTCTTAAATCTAATATCAAAATGTTTTAATGGCAAAGACAAGGAAAAAAATTGCTGAATAGACTATTTCCAGCAAAATATTAGGCGCATGGAATGCGTTCAAACTTATTTAGTTAGTTGGACTCTTTTTGAAAGTCGAGTTTGGCAAGCTCGACTTTGGACTTGAAAGCAAACACTATAGTGGCATTTTTTTAGAGTCACTGTAATAACATTAGAGTCACTGCAATAATTGATACAAAATGTTGCAATAAAATTTGAGATAATAGGTTTATGCAACAAAAATTTTTGTTACAATAAACTCAAAATATTTTAATAATAACTTTGATGCAATGATATAAATAAATAAATATATATATATATATACACATTGTTGCAATAAAAAATTTACTATTTCAAATATCTTGTAAGTATAGGCTATTACTTCACGAAACTTGTTGTAATAGATTACAAATAATTGAACAAAATAAATTGGATTAAATTACAGTAATGATATCTTCATTTTAATTGATTATTAATTCATTTTGTCATTGCGATTAACTATGAAATAATTGATACTAAGTTATTGCAACGATATATTCATTGCAGTTACCTGTTTGTCATTGTAAAAGAATTAAAATCAAATTATTGCAATGGTAACTTCGATGCAATAGGCTATTAATTCAAAATTTTCGTTGCAATAGATTGCAAAAACAATTGGTATCAATTTATTGCAACGATTCTTTCATTTTAAGTTATTGTAACAATTTTTCCTAATATATTAAAACTTCTATTGCAGCTGAAAATTATAAGTTATTGCAACTTATTATTGTTGATGCAATAATTTAACACTTTTAAGTTACTATTGCAACCATTTTAACTTATAGATGCGATATTTCGTCTAAAACTACTATATACATATTTTGTCTATAACTGGACCACCAATGAATTTCCGTCGATGCGACCCTCAAATAGTAGTCGTCGATGGGAAACTCTTTGTATTTGGTGGTTTGCGCTTTAAACCGAAAGGTAACTCCGACTGGATGGAGGCATTTGACCCACTTTCCCAAACTTGGGAATGCCTCCCAAATCCACCTTCCTATTTTGATAATGACGTGGAAGATATCTTACATGCTGTCCTGGAGGCCAAACATGAAATAGTTGTAGCTAGACCTCGAGACTCTGGGTCTGGGAATGCCAATTTTTATAGCTACAATGTTGTGGGTGGTTTTTGGAAAAACTTAGAGCCCAAGCCTTCAAAACATGCATTATGTTGTGATGGAAGAGCAGCAGTCGTGGGCAATACACTGTACTAGGCTACCTTTCTAAGCCGTGAGAGTGAGCACTACACCCTATACTATCACGATTTAGAGAAGAATGTGTGGCTTGAAGATTGTCTGTGCACCAGCGAAATTTTGGAGGAGTATGAATTTCTTGATGCTACATTTCGTCCTGGTTTCCTCCATTTGTGTGGAAAAAAAATTCTGCCTTATCTTGCAATCTAGCTACCCAACACCGGAGGACCCTTTTGTGAGTGTAGAATTTCTTTATTGTATCATACTTGATCTTTCTCCGGATGAAGATTCCTCGCAGTGGAATGTCTCTATTTTTTCTGTTCAAAAATACTTATTGGATAAGTATCTAAATTTGTTGGATTGCCTGATTTTGTGAGTTTACTGCTTTCTCTCTATACTATTTTTCTTTTTATATATTATTCTAATCAGTGGTACCAAATGTATTCTAAAAATTTAGCTATATATAGATATATACAATATCCTAAAAGTTTACAAGATACTAAGAGGCTTGCTTCTGATGCTAATGAAGAAGTTAACCCATGGCTCTCTATTTGTGATTTACATCTTGCAGGGATAGTGGAGTTCATACAATGAAGAAGAAACGAAAGAGGAGATCAAACGATGCTCTAAGAAAAAAAAAAAAAAAAAAAGAGAGATCATACAAGGGCATGCCTTAAGGATGTAGTACTAAACAGGTATTCTACTTGCTAATAGAAAGTAAGTTGCATATATAAACGGTTTGCATACAATAATGATGTGGTCATACTAGTTTTACATTTTTAACATAGAAGACTTACTAGACTTTGAATGTATTGTAGATATGTTTGTTAATTCCTTCTTGCTTTCTTTCTTTCTTTCTTTATATTTTTTTTGGGTGGCATTGTAAAGTGGATGAGTGGATTAGTAGGATTAACTGACATGAATAAATTGAGCATCAGGTTTATGGGTGTTATTTCTATATAATTCCACATAGATATGAGGGTGCCAAACTCAATCTGGACTCCTGAGTCACATGATATTATAAATTGCTGAAGACAATAATAATAATAAGGGTAAATTTCAGAAACCTACCCTGAGGTTTGAGGAAATACCAAACACGTCCAAGAGTTGTTAAAAATGGCCAATTTGCTCCTTTAAATAGACGGCGTGTAATGCCGTTTGAGCACCGTATATTAAACCAATTTTTCTTTCTCTCTTCTTCACAAATAACGCTAGAAAATCTCTCTCCCCTTCACGCCCAGAAAATCTCTCTCTTCTTCACACCAAAAAATATCTCTCTCTTAAGTTCAAAGCCAAAATTTCAGACTCGAGACCAACAACTCCTCCACCGGAATGGTTTCAAAGCCGGTTGAACCACAAATCTCACGCCATACTCCGCCGTTAAAAGCTTTGTGGTTGGGTTGCGAATCATGATGAATTATAGATGGCGATTGCTGGGTCACGATGAGTGGAGACGGTGGTTGCAAGGTCAGTCTGGTGGAGCTGCCGTTGTGGGTATGGGTTTTTTTTTTTAATAATTTTTATAATTTTTTGATTTGGGTTTTGTTTGGGTCTGAGGTGTGAATCATGTGATGTTTGGTTGGAACGGTTTGGGTTTGAGGAAGATGGGTGGGTAGTGATGGGTGGTGCCGTGGTGGACGGTGGTGCCGTGGTGGACAGTGGTTGGGTCACACGATGCTCAACGGTGGGTTTTTTTTTTTTAATCATAATTTGGGTTTTTTTTGGGTTTGAGGTGTGAATCATGTGATGTTTGATGGTGGGAACGGTTTTGGTTTGAAATCGATGGGTGGGTAATGATGGGTGGTGCTGTGGTGGCCGGCGGTTGCTGGGTCACACGATGCTCACCAATGAGTCTGGGTTTTGTTTTGAATTTTTTTTTTTTTTTTTTGGATCTGTTTGAGGTGTGATGTAATTGGGTCTGTTTGATTGCCTTGTGTGATACTGGATCTAATTGGGTTGATCTTGGTTTGATGAAGGGAGGATTTTTGTTTTTGGAATGTAATGTAAATTTTTATTTTTCCTAATGAGAATGTATGGTTTTGATTTGAAAAATGGGTACTGGTTTAGTGATTTTTTTCTGTAATCTTTCTCAAAATACATGTTTTGTGTATATCTTTTGGACTGGGTTGAGTTTAGGCGTTTATGTTATGGCGCGAAGAAGAAATTGAACAAATAGAGAACATGGAAAAAAAAAATAGTTTGGAGAGAGTGAACAAACGGCAATACACGCCGTCTTTTTTAAGAACCAAATTGGTTATTTTTAACAACTCTTGGACGTGTTTGGTATTTCCTCAAACCTCGAGATAGATTTCTGGAATTTACCCTAATAATAATATACAAAACAGAAAAGAGCATAGATCAATAAAGGATCAGCCTCGTCACAATAATCTAGAAAGTTTGTGACGTGGCATTTTTGTTTCCATGAATTCCATGTCCATTTTTTTTATACCAATATGGAAAATAACTAGCATAGGTCATCATGTCGGACTTTGAATCCAGTAACCCGAATTCAAATCTCGGTGGGACCTTACTATATATTTTCTTTATTAAAAAAAAAAAAGTATTTGTACAGTAGTTTTAATGTAGTCACCCCTAGACACCTGTAGTCATTGCAGTTTGAGATTCTTATAGTAATTAAGTTCGACTAATTAACAACATTACATTGACACATTGGATTAACTAAAATGTTATTTATTCAATGCCATTAGATCTTTAATTATCATGGTATCATGTGTTTAAATATTTCTTTTACTCGATTTTTCTTGCATTTGATTATGTAGTACTTTTTTGCTGACAGGCATGAGACTAGTGTTCTTGCTAATTCATGGGTTGCAATTTCTAGCATGGTTAGACAGAGGCCATGACTTTTGCTATGTTGTGGTTTTGTGTAATTATGTAGTCCCTGGTGAACAACTTAAATTTCTTGGTTTATTTAGAATCATTATGGTATGGTTATATGTAATTATATAGTCCCCTTACATAGACTTCTTGGTTTATTTAGTATCATTATGGAAGTGGTTTTGTATAATTCTAAAGTCCCTGACAAACTTTTAAGCTTTTTTAGAATCTTTATGGATATCCATATTCTAGACTCAATTGAAACTTATGATTATGATTGACATGAATGTTTCAATTTATGTTGAATCTTCTATTATATTCTACCTATGTGAAAAAATGTGTTAAAAGCTTGACCCTTCCATCTGCTTTGATTGAAAGAAAAAAAATATTTTTAAAGTAGTTTTAATGCAATCACAGCTAAACACCTTGTAGTCATTGTTACTTTAGATTCTTAAGTATGACTAATTAACATCTCTAACACATTAGATTAACTAAAATGTTATTTTCAATGCCATTTAGCTCTTTGATTATCATGGTATTTTGTGTTTAAATATTCCTTTTAATTTATTTTTCTTGTATTTGATTATGTAGTACTTTTTTAAAATTTATTTTTGTTGACAGGAATGAGACTAATTTTATTATTTTGAGAGGTTCACATTTTTAGAGCTGATTCAAACTTACCCACATGGACAAAGAGAAATAGAGCTAGTTAAATTGTTCAAATTTAATAGAATTTGGGACAATCTATATTTTTTAATAATAAGATTGGATTAAGAAGAGATACAAACCTATCTTTTTAGAGCTAATCCAAACCTATCTTTTTCAATTCTTAAGTAAGTGTACCGAATTCTCTCAAAAAAAAAAAAAAAAAGAGTAAGTGCATCAAATAGACCGAAACAAACCGAATTGTTTTGAAATGGATACGAGAACATGAACATACAATATTGGAAGTTTTTTTTAATATGCAATATTTGGGCCCCGTTTGATATAGTAATTTAACAACATGTTTTCAATTTTTAAACAATATTACATGCATTTATATACACTTTTTCACTCACACGTATTTTCAAAAAATACAAACCTAGAGAGAGCATATAACCAACAAATGTATCCAAATATAATTTAACATGTAATTCCTAATTGAAACCTAGTCCTCAACATCCACAAGATCAAAATGAATCTCAAAATTGTCATTCAATTGATGATGCTTTGCCCTTTAAATTGAAGATTTTATATTTACTTATATATTTTAGGGAAGAAACAATAAATCCAAAAAATAATAAAAATACATTTTTATTTAAAAGAAACTTCAACACTACATTGTTTTTCATGAAAATGCATAAAAATGAAACTACAAGTGTTGTTTTCGGTTACAGAGTCAGAGTGAAGAGAGATGAACAAGGGCCACAAGGCAACGGCCTTAAAAGTAGTGCGGTGAAATAATCTTTTTTTTATCCCTGTGCAGCATATTATGGTACTGCAAATGTGGATTTCTTCTAGTGTATTTGACTATTTTTCTCCTCCCCGTCTGTCAAGTAGTCTTTCTTTCTTTATTTTCTAATATTTAAAATAAAATAAAATAAAAACCACTATTGAGAGTAAAACCATTTTCTAATTTTCAAATGTTAAATCCCGGTTTTGGCCCGTATTAATTAAAAGAGCTAGGGCTAATAAAACCATTTTTAAAGCCTAGCTTGTGTTGTATTTACCCATCTTATTCTTCACAAGTCGTAACAAAAATTTACACAAATTTTAACTAAAACCTAAATAAAATAAAAAAGTCAATGAATGTGAAATTATAAAAAAATTTATATATATATACACACTAAATTATAGTTTTGAAATTAAGTAGTAATTAAAAATTTAGTTAATTTTTTATCTAAATATTCACAATAATATTATATATATTAATGTCCAAATCATATTATATATACTATATTGTTGGGTTTTACAAATCGTGATTGTGATAATTAGGCTGCGTTTGAATCGACTTCAAAGTGATTCCGGAAATGATTTTCCGGAAAATGCATGCGTTTGGCTGTCACGGAAAACATTATTTTCCGGAAAATGATTTCCGGTTGACCACGAATTTTCCGTTTGACCACGGAAATCCATTTCTGCCTTCATTTTCACTTCAATTCACTTCCGGAAAGAGAGAGAGAGAGAGAGAGAGAGAGAGAGAGAGAGAGCCCAGATAAGAGAGAGAGAGGGACGATCGCGCCGACGAGCGCACCGCGCGGACGAGCGGCGCAGTGCACGATCGCGATCGTCGATCGAGCGGCGCGATCGACGATCGCGATCGACGAGATCGCGTCGGATCGAGATCGTGATCGACGGCGCGATCTCGCGAAGCGTCGTTCGCGAGATCACGCCGTTGATCGCGATCTTGCCTTCGCGAGATCGCGCCGAATCGAGATCGCGATCGACGGCGCGATCTCGCGAAGCGTCGATCGCGATCTCGCGAATGCAAGATCGCGCCGTCGCGAGATCGCGATTTTTCTGGGTTGTGGCTTGTGTTTTTCAGGCGAGATCGCGATTTTTCTGGGTTGTGGCTTGTGTTTTTCTGGGTTTGTGTTTTCCTTCTTCTTTTCCAAACACCAGAAAATATTTTCCGGAAAATTTTTTGAAATGCAACCAAACACACAAAAATATTTTCCTTTTTCGGAAATTAGCATTTCCGAAAAATATGTATTTTCCGGAAAACGTTTTACGGCAACCAAACACAGCCTTAGATACACGATACTTAGATGCCATATGTATTTACAATTAAAAAAATACATACTTGTTTGTTTTCTTAAAACTATGGATATTATATTATTTACCCAATTAAAAAAAGTTCAGTACACAACAAACAATAGGACTCATGATACATGCACAATAGATATTTCAATATTGCCCCAATAAAAATAGACAAGAAAAAATTTGAAATAGGTATCATAAAATATTTTCCAATCATTCTCTTAATTGTCCCTAATCCAATTAACCAAAGCATTACACAATTGAGAATATATTAATAAAGACTAACCGCCCTATTATATATTACCATCTTATTTTAGATGAGTAAAAAATTAAGACCCGTAATTTATGATTCTGTTTGTCTTTGATAGGAAACTTTATTAATAAGTGTCCAATATAAATTCTTAAAAAGAGAGTTTAGGAATACAATTTGTGTGTGTGGATTTGAAAACTATAATTTTGACAGTATGATTTCCAATTGCATCTCATGAAATAAATCTAAAAGCTACACGGGTCTCAATCAGACCACTGAATTCAAAAGATATCATGAAATTAAGTTTTGACGGTCAAGATGCATCCTCACAAATTATGTCCAATCATATGTGATTATGAACAATTAATTTTCATTGGTGCAATTAACTATTGAAGAAGCAACATTTCCATTGGTCATTCAAGTTTCAAAATTGTGTCATCATGCCTTCCTTTCTGTTAGATTTATGTTAAACAATCTTATGCCAAAAAAATTGTAGGAGAGGAAAATGGAGATACATCGGGCAATTGTTAGGATGGAACAAGATGGCAGTGATGATGGCGTTTTTTAGGTATGTCTTCACAAATTTGGTCTAGTGCAGGCTTTTGAAAACTTGTTTAAGTTCATTTTCAACTGTAAATTTCAAGTTCGCCCCTATAGTATCCAATCAAACCTTGATGAGCTAGTGAAAGGTCTAAATGAACATTGCAAGAAATATGGACTACTTTCCCAGTTTCCCTGGTTTGCTTATTCCCGTTGCCCAATTTGGAAGTCTCCACTAATCCATCATTACTTTTAAACGTGTTATGTTCCATCCACATGACAATTTACCCATGTCTTTTTCTTTCATCTTTTTAGGATGAAGAGTAATCGATAGCCTTATAACACATGAGGAATATTTGCTAGAAGACTATCTTCAACATAAGTAACAGAAGTGGGCAAAAGCTTTGGATATTAATATTAATTTTAATTATAAGCTTTTTAAAAAGCAAATTCAAATGATAGAATGCCTGAGTTGAACTGCGATTATAAAAGGATAAATAAGGATGGAAAAAAATCAAGACTTATGGCACCTCCTGTCCTTGCAAGTGTCAGATGGAGGGTAAGATCATGGGTTTAACACCCATTAGATGGATGTGTAAGTAGAAAAAATGTATACATATTTACAAAAAATTTCTACATTATTTATACTATTGAATATTTTGTAGTGTGTTATATTGCGTTCCAATTAATTGAAGTGTCTTTGGCTGGCAACTTGAGATGAAGGCAGTCTTATTTTTTAACTTGAAGAGATCTTCTTGGTCAGGCACATAAAGTGAATACCTTTGACATGTGATGCATCGGGTTAAGCAATCATGCATTGCCACTTGATATATGTGTGTGTGTTCATTTTCAGTACGATAATTGTCGTGCATATACGTTTTGCTACTGCTAAAGGTTGAAAACCCACCGACTATGGATGAACAAGATGTCAGAAATGGATTGACACATAATAGAAGTGAGGATAAGTTAGTAAAAAGTGCCCCTAGTCCGTTTGCAAAAAGTGCCGTCTGGTATTTGCTTGGGCCTTTTAACTTTAAGCCCGTCCCTTCATTTTTAAGGGAATGGTCTGTCTAATGGTTCTCTTTGGCATGAATGTTAAGTCAAGTAAAGTCATTCACTGGGTCATGTTTTAAAATTAAAATGATATTCGATGGAAAAAAAGTTATAAAACGATGTGTATATGGCCATGGATGAGGATGAAAACGTGTCGAAGGAGAGTAAAATATATCGATGTAACAGTTATTCTAGCTTGGCACGAGCTATGCTAAGAGCATTAGCACTGGGAAATGCTAATGCTATTCTATTTTACCATTCTAAAACATCACTTTATCATTATACCATACCATTTTACCATTTCTTCTACATTCCAAAACTCTATTTTTATTAAAATATTATATTTTAATCATTCTTTATTATTATCTTCCAACCGCTAAATTTTTTCAGATAGCTGGTATTTCATCATTTTTTTCTATCTTTTTTTCACTTTCTCTCCCGTGCTCTCTGTCCCTTTTTCTCTGCCCCTCCATTTCC